>NW_024608096.1:5000-37500 GCF_018296145.1 Oncorhynchus tshawytscha
CCTAAACCACCTGTCTAACCCTAAACCACCTGTCTAACCCTGAACCACCTGTCTAACCCTAAACCACCTGTCTAACCCTAAACCACCTGTCTAACCCTAAACCACCTGTCTAACCCTAAACCACCTGTCTAACTTTAAACCATCTGTCTAACCCTAAACCACCTGTCTAACCATAAAACCCTAAACCATCTGTCTAACCCTAAACCACCTGTCTAACCCTAAACCACCTGTCTAACCCTAAACCACCTGTCTAACCCTAAACCACCTGTCTAACCCAAAACCACCTGTCTAACCCTAAACCACCTGTCTAACCCCAAACCACCTGTCTAACCCCAAACCATATTTGTCTAATCCTAAACCACCTGTCTAACCCTAAATCATCTGTCTAACCCTAAACCACCTGTCTAACCCTAAACCACCTGTCTAACCCTAAACCACCTGTCTAACCCTAAACCATCTGTCTAACCCTAAACCACCTGTCTAACCCTAAACCACCTGTCTAACCCTAAACCAACTGTCTAACCTAAACCACCTGTCAACCCTAAACCACCTGTTTAACCCTAAACCACCTGTCTAACTAACCCTAAACCACCTGTCTAACCCTAAATCATCTGTCTAACCCTAAACCACCTGTCTAACCCTAAACCACCTGTCTAACCCTAAAACTGTCTAACCCCATCTGTCTAACCCTAAACCACCTGTCTAACCCTAAACCACCTGTCTAACCCCAAACCACCTGTCTAACCCTAAACCATCTGTCTAACCTAAACCACCTGTCTAACCCTAAACCACCTGTCTAACCCTAAACCACCTGTCTAACCCCAAACCACCTGTCTAACCCCAAACCACCTGTCTAACTCTAAACCACCTGTCTAACCCTAAACCACCTGTCTAACCCTAAAACCACCTGTCTAACCCTAAACCACCTGTCTAACCCTAAACCACCTGTCTAACCTAAACCACCTGTCTAACCCTAAATCATCTGTCTAACCCTAAACCACCTGTCTAACCCTAAACCACCTGTCTAACCCTAAATCACCTGTCTAACCCTAAATCATCTGTCTTAACCCTAAACCACCTGTCTAACTTTAAACCACCTGTCTAACCCCAAACCACCTGTCTAACTCTAAACCATCTGTCTAACCCTAAACCATCTGTCTAACCCTAAACCACCTGTCTAACCCTAAACCACCTGTCTAACCCCAAACCACCTGTCTAACCCTAAACCACCTGTCTAACTATAAACCACCTGTCTAACCCTAAACCACCTGTCTAACCCTAAACCACCTGTCTAACTCTAAACCACCTGTCTAACCCTAAATCATCTGTCTAACCCTAAACCACCTGTCTAACCCTAAACCACCTGTCTAACCCTAAACCAACTGTCTAACCCTAAACCACCTGTCTAACCCTAAACCACCTGTCTAACCCTAAACCACCTGTCTAACCCTACACCACCTGTCTAACTATAAACCACCTGTCTAACCCTAAATCATCTGTCTAACCCTAAACCACCTGTCTAACCCTAAACCACCTGTCTAACCCTAAATCACCTGTCTAACCCTAAACCACCTGTCTAACCCTACACCACCTGTCTAACCCTAAACCACCTGTCTAACTCTAAACCACTTGTCTAACCCTAAATCATTTGTCTAACCCTAAACCACCTGTCTAACTCTAAACCACCTGTCTAACCCTAAACCATCTGCCTAACCCTAAATTACCTGTCTAACCCTAAACCATCTGTCTAACCCTAAACCACCTGTCTAACCCTAAATCACCTGTCTAACCCTAAATCACCTGTCTAACCCTAAACCACCTGTCTAACCCTAAACCACCTGTCTAACCCTAAATCATCTGTCTAACCCTAAACCACCTGTCTAACTCTAAACCACCTGTCTAACCCTAAACCATCTGTCTAACCCTAAATTACCTGTCTAACCCTAAACCACCTGTCTAACCCTAAACCACCTGTCTAACCCTGAACCACCTGTCTAACCCTAAACCACCTGTCTAACCCCAAACCACCTGTTTAACCCTAAATCACCTGTCTAACCTGTCTGGATAGGTATAACAGTGTAGTAGTGGATCTGAAGGGTCTGGATAGGTATAACAGTGTAGTAGTGGATCTGAAGGGTCTGGATAGGTATAAACAGTGTAGTGGTAGATCTGAAAGGTCTGGATAGGTATAAACAGTAGTGGTAGATCTGAAAGGTCTGGATAGGTATAACAGTGTAGTAGTGGATCTGAAGGGTCTGGATAGGTATAAACAGTAGTGGTAGATCTGAAAGGTCTGGATAGGTATAAACAGTGTAGTGGTAGATATGAAGGGTCTGGATAGGTATAAACAGTGTAGTGGTAGATCTGAAGGGTCTGGATAGGTATAAACAGTGTAGTGGTAGATCTGAAGGGTCTGGATAGGTATAAACAGTGTAGTGGTAGATCTGAAGGGTCTGGATAAACAGGGTAGTGGTAGATCTGAAGGGTCTGGATAAACAGGGTAGTGGTAGATATGAAGGGTCTGGATAGGTATAAACAGTGTAGTGGGAAAGTGTGGGAAAGAGGTAGAAAGGGTTGGAGGGTAAGGGGAAGAGGTAGGAAGGGTTGGGGGTAAGGGGAAGAGGTAGGAAGGGTTGGGGGTAGGGGAAGAGGTAGGAAGGGTTGGAGAGAGAGGAGAAGAGGTAGGAAGGGTTGGAGGGTAAGGGGAAGAGGTAGGAAGGGTTGGAGGGTAAGGGGAAGAGGTAGGAAGGGTTGGAGGGTAAGGGGAAGAGGTAGGAAGGGTTGGAGGGTAAGGGGAAGAGGTAGGAAGGGTTGGAGGTTAAGGGGAAGAGGTAGGAAGGGTTGGAGGGGAAGGGAAAGAGGGGAAGGGTTGGAGGGTAAGGGGAAGAGGTAGGAAGGGTTGGAGGGTAAGGGGAAGAGGTAGGAAGGGTTGGAGGGTAAGGGAAAGAGGGGAAGGGTTGGAGGGTAAGGGGAAGAGGTAGGAAGGGTTGGAGGGTAAGGGGAAGAGGTAGGAAGGGTTGGAGGGTAAGGGGAAGAGGTAGGAAGGGTTGTAGGGTAAGGGGAAGAGGTAGGAAGGGTTGAGAGGGTAAGGGGAAGAAGGAAGGGTTGGAGAGAGAGGGGAAGAGGTAGGAAGGGTTGGAGGGTAAGGGGAAGAGGGGAAGGGTTGGAGGGTAAGGGAAAGAGGGGAAGGGTTGGAGGGTAAGGGGAAGAGGTAGGAAGGGTTGGAGGGTAAGGGGAAGAGGTAGGAAGGGTTGGAGGGTAAGGGGAAGAGGTAGGAAGGGTTGTAGGGTAAGGGGAAGAGGTAGGAAGGGTTGGAGGGTAAGGGGAAGAGGTAGGAAGGGTTGGAGAGAGGGAAGAGGTAGGAAGGGTTGGAGGGTAAGGGGAAGAGGTAGGAAGGGTTGGAGGTAAGGGAAAGAGGGGAAGGGTTGGAGGGTAAGGGGAAGAGGTAGGAAGGGTTGGAGCGTAAGGGAAAGAGGGGAAGGGTTGGAGAGAGAGAGTGGAAGAGGTAGGAAGTGAATAAGGACTGTCTGATACAGCAGTTGGATAAGGATGGACTCACAGTACAATGGTGGAAACAATGATTGTTGATGATTGCAAAGATTCATCAAAATCAATGACATTTTCCACTATCCATGGTTCTGAATTCTCTGCTATTTCCACACGTAACTAACCAAAATGTAATTCCTCCATCTGTCAGCTGACAATGATTTAGTTGTTGTTGTCCTCCCAGTTAGAACACTGGAGCTTCCAGCTGTGTGGTGAAGGCCTGACCCCTGGGAGGATGGAGCCTCTGTCTGTAGCCTCCCCTGTGGGATCTCATTCCTCCATCATCCTCCCCTTCAGGAACCCTACTGAACACCCAGCCCTGCTGCACCTCAGACTCACAGGTCAAACACACACACTGGACACACACTGGACACACACTGGACATACACACTGGACACACTGGACACACACTGGACACACACACTGGACACAGACTGGACACAGACTGGACACACTGGACACACACTGGACACACACTGGACACACTGGACACACACTGGACACACACACTGGACACACTGGACACACACTGGACACACACACTGGACACAGACTGGACACAGACTGAACACACTGGACACAGACTGGACACACTGGACACACTGGACACACACTGGACACAGACTGGACACACTGGACACACACTGGACACACTGGACACAGACTGGACACACACTGGACACACACACTGGACACACACTGGACACACACTGGACATACACACTGGACACACACTGGACACACACTGGACACACACACTGGACACACACTGGACACACACTGGACATACACACTGGACACACACTGGACACAGACTGAACACACTGGACACAGACTGGACACACTGGACACACTGGACACACACTGGACACACACTGGACACACTGGACACAGACTGGACACACACTGGACACACACACTGGACACACACTGGACACACACTGGACATACACACTGGACACACACTGACACACACTGGACACACACTGGACACAGACTGGACACACACACTGGACACACACTGGACACACACTGGACATACACACTGGACACATACCGGACACACACTGGACACACACACTGGACACACACTGGACACACACTGGACATACACACTGGACACACACACTGGACACACACTGGACACACACTGGACATACACACTGGACACACACTGGACACACACTGGACACACACACTGAACACACACTGGACACACACTGGACACACACACTGGACATACACACTGGACACACACACTGGACACACACTGGAAACACACTGGGCACACACTGGACACACGATGGACATACACACTGGACACACATACTGGACACACACACTGGACACACACACTGGACACACACACTGGACACACACTGGACATACACACTGGACACACACACTGGACACACACTGGACACACACTGGACATACACACTGGACACACACTGGACATACACACTGGACACACACACTGGACACACACACTGGACACACACTGGACACACACACACTGGACACACACTGGACACACACTGGACACACACTGAACACACACTGGACACACACACTGGACACACACTGGACACACACACTGGACACACACACTGGACACACACTGGACACACACACTGGACACACACTGGACACACACACTGGACACACACACTGGACACACACTGGACACACACTGGACACACACACTGGACACACACACTGGACACACACTGGACACACACACTGGACACACACTGGACACACACTGGACACACACACTGGACACACACTGGACACATACTGGACACACACTGGATACACACTGGATACATACTGGACACACACTGGACACACACACTGGACACACACTGGACACACACACACATATACAGTATGCATGTACAGACATAGTCCTACCCCAGACACACAGGGAAACAGTCCTAGTAGAGACATGATGGTAGTAATGGTTCATTCTCCTATCAGACGAAGAGCCCGGTCAGAAGAGATCAAGCCAGTCCTTCATCTGTGACAGGAAAGTGTTCTGCATCCCCCTCAAACAGACACAAGGTCAGTTCTTACACATCTCTCTGTCAAGCCTTACTTGAAAGGCATAGTTCCTCTGTTCTCCACGGTGTTAGCCTGAGTTTCAGCCAACATGTTAGATACACTAGTAAAGCTTGTCCCTCCTGTCCACCATGTTGGCTCCAGGTGTGCGTGTGTCTGCGGGGGCCAGTGTGGACATTCCTGTGGTGTTTGCCCCTGACTCCATGCAACTGCACCAGGCCTGGCTCCTGGTTCAGCTAGAGCCCCTCTTCAACCTCCCCCGCCTGGACTCACCACTCACCACGGCCCAGAGGGACAAGTCAGTACAGTGTGTGTGTGTGTGTGTGTGTGTGTGTGTGTGTGTGTGTGTGTGTGTGTAACAGGTGTTTCTCTGTGTACAGGTGTGTGGAGGTAGAGAAGGACCGGGTGCGTTTGGTCTCCTGGGTCTACCCCATCCATGGCATCCCAGAGGCTCCTCCTGAACCCTCTTATCCAGCGGTGATAGAATGTGAGGCTCGCGGTCGAGTGGAGGAGAGAGTGGAGGTGCTGTTGACGGGATGTGTTCCTGGCTCCTCCGTCAGCAACACAGACACAACCTTCATCAGGGCCCCCTCCTCCGTCAGCAACACAGACACAACTCTCATCAGGGCCCCCTCCTCCATCAGCAACACAGACACAACTCTCATCAGGGCCCCCTCCTCCGTCAGCAACACAGACACAACTCTCATCAGGGCCCCCTCCTCCGTCAGCAACACATACACAACTCTCATCAGGGCCCCTCCTCCGTCAGCAACACAGACACACTCTCATCAGGGCCCCCTCCTCCATCAGCAACACAGACACAACTCTCATCAGGGCCCCTCCTCCGTCAGCAACACAGACACAACTCTCATCAGCGCCCCTCCTCAGGTGAGATCACATCAACTTCACTGGAAATTAGGTTTGAAGTGAGTGTGTGTTGCACGTCATTGTGTGTGTTGTCGTGTGTGGGCCTGTACCCTGAGAGTGTGTGTTGAAGTGAGTGGGCCTGTACCCTGAGAGTGTGTGTTGTGTGTGGGCCTGTACCCTGAGAGTGTGTGGGCCTGTACCCTGAGAGTGTGTGGGCCTGTACCCTGAGAGTGTGTGGGCCTGTACCCTGAGAGTGTGTGGGCCTGTACCCTGAGAGTGTGTGGGCCTGTACCCTGAGAGTGTGTGGGCCTGTACCCTGAGAGTGTGTGGGCCTGTACCCTGAGAGTGTGTGGGCCTGTACCCTGAGAGTGTGTGGGCCTGTACCCTGAGAGTGTGTGGGCCTGTACCCTGAGAGTGTGTGGGCCTGTACCCTGAGTGTGTGGGCCTGTACCTGAGAGTGTGTGGGCCTGTACCCTGAGTGTGTGGGCCTGTACCCTGAGAGTGTGTGATGTGATTATGTAGCTAATTGTAATGCATCATTTCTGTCTCAACAGAGCATATCCAAGGTAACTTAGTCAGCTGACAATGTTCACAGTGTTCGTTAGCATAAAATGCTAACTCTGGTTAAGTGAAGTCCACTTGTTCATAATCGTCATAATAATCTCCTGACAACACACACATCATCATTCTCCTTGTAGGATGTGTCTAGTCTCCTGACAACACACACATCATCATTCTCCTTGTAGGATGTGTCTAGTCTCCTGACAACACACACATCATCATTCTCCTTGTAGGATGTGTCTAGTCTCCTGACAACACACACATCATCATTCTCTTGTAGGATGTGTCTAGTCTCCTGACAACACACACATCATCATTCTCCTTGTAGGATGTGTCTAGTCTCCTGACAACACACCTCATCATTCTCCTTGTAGGATGTGTCTAATCTCCTGACAACACACACATCATCATTCTCCTTGTAGGATGTGTCTAGTCTCCTGACAACACACACCTCATCATTCTCCTTGTAGGATGTGTCTAGTCTCCTGACAACACACACATCATCATTCTCCTTGTAGGATGTGTCTAGTCTCCTGACAACACACACATCATCATTCTCCTTGTAGGATGTGTCTAGTCTCCTGACAAACACACATCATCATTCTCCTTGTAGGATGTGTCTAGTCTCCTGACAACACACACATCATCATTCTCCTTGTAGGATGTGTCTAGTCTCCTGACAACACACATCATCATTCTCCTTGTAGGATGTGTCTAATCTCCTGACAACACACACATCATCATTCTCCTTGTAGGATGTGTCTAATCTCCTGACAACACACACATCATCATTCTCCTTGTAGGATGTGTCTAATCTCCTGACAACACACACCATATTGCTGTTTTGACAAAGTCAGGGTGGATAGTGAGTGTGTGTGTCAAATCAAATGCAATTGTATTTGTCACATGCTTGGTAAACAACAGGTGTAGACTAACAATGATATCATTAAGCAATAAGGCCCGAGGGGGTGTGGTATATGGCCAATAGACCACAGCTAAGGGCTGTTCTTAGGCACATCTCAACGCGGAGAGCCTGGACACAGCCTTTAGCCGTGGTATATTGGCCCTATACCACAAACCCCCCAGGTGCCTTATTGATATTATAAACTGGTTACCAACGTAATTAGAGCAGTAAAAATACATGTTTTATCATCTCTGTGGTAAACTGTCTGATATACCACAGCTGTCAGCCAACTTGGCTGTATACACAGAGTATCAGTACTGAGTCAATGATAACTTGGCTATATACACAGAGTATCAGTACTGAGTCAATGATAACTTGGCTATATACACAGAGTATCAGTACTGAGTCAATGATAACTTGGCTATATACACAGAGTATCAGTACTGAGTCAATGATAACTTGGCTATATACACAGAGTATCAGTACTGAGTCAATGATAACTTGGCTATATACACAGAGTATCAGTACTGAGTCAATGATAACTTGCCTATATATACAGAGTATCAGTACTGAGTCAATGATAACTTGCCTATATACACAGAGTACCAGTACTGAGTCAATGATAACTTGGCTATATACACAGAGTATCAGTACTGAGTCAATGATAACTTGCCTATATACACAGAGTATCAGTACTGAGTCAATGATAACTTGCCTATATACACAGAGTATCAGTACTGAGTCAATGATAACTTGCCTATATACACAGAGTATCAGTACTGAGTCAATGATAACTTGCCTATATACACAGAGTACCAGTACTGAGTCAATGATAACTTGCCTATATACACAGAGTATCAGTACTGAGTCAATGATAACTTGCCTATATACACAGAGTATCAGTACTGAGTCAATGATAACTTGGCTATATACACAGAGTATCAGTACTGAGTCAGTGTGTGTGTGTGTCCATCCATGTGTTAGCAGCAGGCTTCAGGCTGGCTCTAGAAGACTTCCTATGTGAGGTGTGTTATAACAGTGATGCTGAGCGGTCCCAGCTGGAGGGCTGTGTAACCCTGTCTCTACTGAACTGTCACAGAGACCCCCACTCTGGCATCGTCTCTCTCACCATCAACATCATCTTCACCCCTTACAAACCTCTCAGGTAAGGGAGATCACATAGACACACACACACACACACACACACACACAAACGTACGCATATTACACACACACACAAACACACGCATATCACACACACAAACACACGCATATCACACACACACACACACACACACACAAACACACACATATCACACACATACAAACACATGCATATCACACACACACACACACTGGCTCTCAGCTCTGCACCTTCTAGAAATCCAGGTAGCAAACTAACATCAGATAAAGTGCATGACTTAATTACTAATTACTAATAATTACTCTTCAGAGGCTGTATCTATTTGTGTTCCCCTCTCCCTCCCCTCCTCTACCCTCCTCTCTCTTCCCCCTCTCCTCTCTTCTCCACTCCTCTCTTCTACCCCCTCCTCTCTTCTCCCCTCCTCTTCCCTCCCCCTCCTCTCTTCTCCCCTCTCCTCCTCTCTTCTCCCATCCCCTCCTCCCCTCCCCTCCTCTCTTCTCCCCTCCTCTCTTCTCCCCTCCTCTCTTCTCCCCTCCCCTCCCCTCCTCTTCCCTCCCCTCCTCTCTTCTCCTCTCCTCTCCTCTCTTCTCCCCTCCTCTCTTCTCCCCTCCTCTCCTCTCTTCTCCCCTCCCCTTCTCTTCCCTCTCCTCCTCTCTTCTCCCATCCCCTCCTCTCTTCTCCCCTCCTCTCTCCTCCCCCCTCTTCTCCTCTCTTCTCCCCTCCTCTCTTCTCCCCTCCCCTCCTCCCCTCCTCTCTTCTCCCCTCCTCTCTCCTCCCCCTCTCTTCTCCTCTCTTCTCCCTTCCTCTCTTCTCCCCTCCTCTCTCCTCCCCTCCTCCTCTCTCCTCCCCTCCTCTCCCCTCCCCTCCTCTCTTCTCCCCTCCTCTCTCCTCCCCCTCTCTTCTCCTCTCTCTCTCCCCCCTCTCTTCTCCCCTCCTTTCTCCTCCCCTCCTCTCTTCTCCCCTCCTCTCCTCTCCTCTCTCTCCCCTCTCCTCCTCTCTTCTCCCCTCCCCTCCTCTCTTCTCCCCTCCTCTTCCCTCCCCTCCTCTCTTCTCCCCTCCTCTCCTCTCCTCTCTTCTCCCTCTCCTCCTCTCTTCTCCCCTCCCCCCTCCTCTCTTCTCCCCTCCCCTCCTCTCTTCTCCCATCCCCTCCTCCCCGCCTCTCCTCCTCTCCCTAGGTGTTCAGCTGTCCTGGCGGTTCAGTGTTTGACAGGTGGGCTCTGGAAGTTTCCCATCAGCCTCATCTCCACCGAGCCGCAGGTTGATGATGTCATCACCATTAACGCTGCAGGGCTACACAAGACCTCTGCTGTGGGCTTCAGACTGACCAGCCAGACCAGGTCAAGCTGTGTGTGTGTGTGTGTGTCTGTGTGTGTGTGTGTGTGGGGGGGGGTGTCTATGTGTGTGTGTTTCTCTGACACTTACCCTATCTATGTGTGTGTTCCTGCATGTCTATGTGGCAGGTACCCAGAGCCATTCACAGCAGGGTTCCTGCCAGGTGGGGGCAGTGAGTTCCAGGTGTGTCCCTCCTCAGGTGAGCTCCTCCCAGTGGGGTCAGCCGGTACCCTCCTCACCGTCTCCTTCACCCCCTCCATGTACAGCAAGAGACACCACGCTACGCTGCTGGTCCAGGTATGTCTGGCTAGTAACACACTACTACACGCGTAGCTAAAAAAGGTGCTTTCTAGAAGCTAAAAGGGCTCTTCGACTGTTCCCATAGGAGAACCTCTGGAAGAACCCTTTTGGGTTCCATGTAGAAATAAGATTCTTTCTACATAGGGTTCTTTCTATATAGAATCCAAAAGAGTTCTACCTGGAATCAAAAAATGGTTCTACCTGGAACCAAAAAGGGTTCTACCTGGAACCAAAAAGGGTTCTCCTATGGGGAAAGCCAAAGAACCCTTTTGGAACCCTTTTTTGTAGTGTAAGGATCAGGGCAACAGATATAGACACACACCTCACTGGCTGACAGATGCTCCCCCTCCCCCAGACAGCAGACACACACACCTCACTGGCTGACAGCTGCTTGTCCCTCCCCCAGACAGCAGACACACACACCTCACTGGCTGACAGCTGCTTGTCCCTCCCCCAGACAGCAGACACACACACCTCACTGGCTGATAGCTGCTTGTCCCTCCCCCAGACAGCAGACACACACACCTCACTGGCTGACAGCTGCTTGTCCCTCCCCAGACAGCAGACACACACACCTCACTGATTGACAGATGCTTGTCCCTCCCCCAGACAGACTGATTGACAGACATGTCCCTCCCCCAGACAGCAGACATGCAGTGGACGTACGAGGTGAAAGGAACCACGCCTGCTTACACCCCACCCCACTCTGCCTCCTCCAATGGGAACACCTCTTCCAGGGAACTCCCTCCCACTGATGTCCGCCAGAGGAACTTTGTGTCCCGGAACCTTCATCTCCCAGCCATGGCGAACTCCTCCCCCATCAAACACAGAGCCTCCGCCTCACAGATCAGATAGAGAGATTCTCACACTACACCCCCACCCCATTCCTGTGTCATTGAAATGATCATACAGGAGGTTTGAATAATTAAAGTGCCTGTACTTCACCTCGTTGTCATAATTAGATTTCTGTTGACCTCTGACCATATGGACATTCTTTTATGCACTTGGCATGACTTTGGAGACGTTCTCAGTCTGTTCTCAATTGAGATGTGTGTGTTCATATGCATGTGGGGGTGAACTCCCTCTTGTCATCCAGGCCAGTGAACCAGGGGTCTTTCTCTCACCCTGAATTCCAAGACGGATGATCTCCCCTCTAATTACTTAGCCTGTCATTTAGTCTTAACTGGACGAAACAGACTCTGGTTTAGAGACAGAGAGAGAGAGAGACATTATCTCATTTATTTAGGCAGCATTAATATTCACTTGTATTGATCATATCAGAGCGTAGGTTTGGATTAGGGAACAGATTGATCCTGGATCGAGATTAGAAGGAAAACAGCTAAGTCCTTCTCTGAATAATAGACTTCAGCAGGACACAATATGAAGTCACATTGACATCCCTTATGGGTTCACACAAAACACTGTTTATGATTGCTGAGTGTAGGCTACTATATTTGTCTGTTGTAAAGCCAAAAGTGATGAACATCTGGAGATTCTGGACCGGAGACTGTCTCTGTCCATTATCACATGGTACTGAACTCTACTTGAGACTGTCTCTGTCCATTATCACGTGGTACTGAACTCTACCTGAGACTGTCTCTGTCCATTATCACGTGGTACTGAACTCTACCTGAGACTGTCTCTGTCCATTATCACGTGGTACTGAACTCTACCTGAGACTGTCTCTGTCCATTATCACGTGGTACTGAACTCTACCTGAGACTGTCTCTGTCCATTATCACGTGGTACTGAACTCTACCTGAGACTGTCTCTGTCCATTATCATGTGGTACTTAACTCTACCTGAGACTGTCTCTGTCCATTATCACATGGTACTGAACTCTACCTGAGACTGTCTCTGTCCATTATCACATGGTACTGAACTCTACCTGAGACTGTCTCTGTCCATTATCTTGTGGTACTGAACTCTACCTGAGACTGTCTCTGTCCATTATCACGTGGTACTGAACTCTACCTGAGACTGTCTCTGTCCATTATCACGTGGTACTGAACTCTACCTGAGACTGTCTCTGTCCATTATCACGTGGTACTGAACTCTATCTGAGACTGTCTCTGTCCATTATCACGTGGTACTGAACTCTACCTGAGACTGTCTCTGTCCATTATCATGTGGTATTGAACTCCACCTGAGACTGTCTCTGTCCATTATCATGTGGTACTGAACTCTACCTGAGACTGTCTCTGTCCATTATCACGTGGTACTGAACTCTACCTGAGACTGTCTCTGTCCATTATCATGTGGTATTCTGAGACTGTCTCTGTCCATTATCACATGGTACTGAACTCTACCTGAGACTGTCTCTGTCCATTATCATGTGGTACTGAACTCTACCTGAGACTGTCTCTGTCCATTATCACGTGGTACTGAACTCTATCTGAGACTGTCTCTGTCCATTATCACGTGGTACTGAACTCTACCTGAGACTGTCTCTGTCCATTATCACGTGGTACTGAACTCTATCTGAGACTGTCTCTGTCCATTATCACGTGGTACTGAACTCTACCTGAGACTGTCTCTGTCCATTACCATGTGGTATTGAACTCTACCTGAGACTGTCTCTGTCCATTATCATGTGGTACTGAACTCTACCTGAGACTGTCTCTGTCCATTATCATGTGGTACTGAACTCTACCTGAGACTGTCTCTGTCCATTATCACGTGGTACTGAACTCTACCTGAGACTGTCTCTGTCCATTATCATGTGGTATTGAACTCCACCTGAGACTGTCTCTGTCCATTATCATGTGGTACTGAACTCCACCTGAGACTGTCTCTGTCCATTATCACGTGGTACTGAACTCTACCTGAGACTGTCTCTGTCCATTATCACGTTGTACTGAACTCTACCTGAGACTGTCTCTGTCCATTATCACGTGGTACTGAACTCTACCTGAGACTGTCTCTGTCCATTATCATGTGGTATTGAACTCCACCTGAGACTGTCTCTGTCCATTATCATGTGGGATTGAACTCCACCTGAGCAGAGAAGGGCCTGCTGTTGAGATCACAAGAGCAAAGTGGATGGTACCAGTGTATGGCTCTAGCTGACAGCTAGACAGGCTTCAGTTACAGACCTAGTTCAGCCTGCACTAAACCAGCAGGCTGAACAAGGTTAGAGGGAACTCAGAGCGCAGAGTTCCGAGTGTGTATATCACCTGTGAGAGCGATTAGCCAATCACGGCCGGGCACACGCTCCCAACGAAGCAACTGTCTCGCTCTTTGATGTGAAATCTAATTAATGCTGCAAAGCCCCTCTCCTCGCAGTGAGTATCCCCTGCCGTAAATGACAGGGGAGAGAGCAGGAGAGAGACAGGGAGAGAGAAACAAGCAGCTCAACTTTAGAGATTTCATCCTTCTCAGTTGAGCTCTCTTCTGTCTCTCTGTCTCCATGCACTGATGACTTCTGAAACCTCTTTTCTCTTTATCATCATGGGTCCTGCCTCACTGAGAGATATCCCTGGCTGTGTTTCATAAGTGTGTGTGTGTGTGTGTGTGTGTGTGTGTGTGTGTGTGTGTTGACTTGTTTTCATATCCTGTTTTCAGACCAGAATGTCCTGACAAGGCAGGAAACAAATGTAAATTCTGAAAAGTCAGGACATTTTGCGTGTAATTTCAGGTTTAAGGGTTAGGTTTGGGGTTAAGGTTAGGGTTAGGAGTTAGGTTTAGGGTTAAGGTTAGGAGTTAAGTTTAGGGTTAAGGTTAGGGGTAGGGTTAGGAGTTAGGTTTGGGGTTAAGGTTAAGGGTAGGGTAGGGTTAGGAGTTAGGTTTGGGTTAAGGTTAGGGGTAGGGGTAGGAGTTAGGTTTAGGGTTTGGAGTTAAGGTTAGGGGTAGGGTTAGGAGTTAGGTTTGGGTTAAGGTTAGGGGTAGGGTTAGGAGTTAGGTTTGGGTTAAGGTTAGGAGTTATGTTTAGGGTTTGGGGTTAGGGGTAGGAGTTAGGTTTAGGGTTAAGGTTAGGAGTTATGTTTAGGGTTTGGGGTTAGGGGTAGGAGTTAGGTTTAGGGTTTGGTTTAGGGTTAAAGTGGAACTGACAGCGTTCCAACTACTTTGCATCTATGAAACAGACCATCATAATATCAGTCAAAAATATAAAATTCCCAGTTTATGCTACAAACCAACTTAATGTGAGGTTTTAAAAATAGATTCTATTTGACTCAGCATTCCATGATGTACACTAAGACATTGTTGGCAGAATAGATGGATGCAGTTCTATGCATGATTCATATAATTCACCAGTACATGTGTTGATAGTCCAGAAGATATGACCATCAGGTTGTAACACAGCTGGCCTGGTACGTTGTTTGCTGCCTCCATTCAGGATGCACTGTTTCAGTTTCAACGACTCAATATTTTAGACAATAACGAACGAATGTAACTAAAGGTGGGAATACAATCAATACAATCAAACTAGCAAGGGCAATGATCACAAGTCAGTCATAACCTGGCTAAAAGGGTAGCGTATCTATTTATGTAGCAAGCTAAAAACACAGAGCCTAACTTTAGCTAGCTGCTAGTTCGGCGGTCGACGTCCGGTTTTCTAGCCATCGCCAATCCACCTTTCATTTTTCCATTTGTCTTGTCTTGTTTTCCTACACACCTGGTTTCAATTCCCTCAGTATTAGACGTGTATATAACCCTCTATTCCCACCCCATGTCTGTGTGTGGAATTGTTTATTGTTTCGTGTATGTGCACGCTAGCTAGACTGGTCTGCGCTGGGTTATGTCAACCCATATTGTGTTTAGGGTTCTTAGTGCCGTGGGTTTTGTCAACCCATATTGTGTTTAGGGTTCTTAGTGCTGTGGGTTATGTCAACCCATATTGTGTTTAGGGTTCTTAGTGCTGTGGGTTATGTCAACCCATATTGTGTTTAGGGTTCTTAGTGCTGTGGGTTATGTCAACCCATATTGTGTTTAGGGTTCTTAGTGCTGTGGGTTATGTCAACCCATATTGTGTTTAGGGTTCTTAGTGCTGTGGGTTTTTGTTCGCCGAAATAAAAGGCTCCTTTGTCTCCCCAACTTCTGCTCTCCTGCGTCTGACTCCCTTACAGCCAGTTACACCTGACAATGGTCAGATGAGACCAAAGTAGAGCTTTTTGGAAACCAACACCAGAGGTGGGTTTGGTGTAGACAGAAAGATATCCATACAGAAAGTACCTCATCCCCACTGTGAAGTCTGGTGATGGATCTTTGATGTTGTGGGGCTGTTTTTCTTCCAAAGGCCCTGGACCACTTGTGGGGATACATGGTATCATGGACTCCATCAAGTGCCAGCAGATAATACATCTAAACCGGACTGCCTCTGTTAGGAAGCTTATGAACTGGGCCGTGGTTGGATCTTCCAGCAGGACAATGATCCAAAGCACACCTCAAAATCAACACAGAAATGTTTCACTGACCACAGAATCAAGGTGTTGCCATGGCCATCCCAGTCCCCTGACCTAAACCCCATTTAAAACCCACGTGATGAGCTGAAGAGGAGAGTCCACAAGCGTAGACCTCGGAATCTGAAGGATCTGGACAGATTCTCTATGGAGGAATGGTCTCAGATCCCTTACCATGTGTTCTCCAACCTCATTATGCATTATTATTCTACCTTTATTTCTACAAGGAACACAGACTGAGACCAAGGTCTCTGTTACAGCTGGGCCCTGCGTATACATGTTTACACATACAGTTTAGGTACAATGATTAAGAAACTACACAAGACAAACAAAACCATCACAGATAACACAAACAAATACAGCAGCAGATTGTTACACTTACACATCGGTTATTCCCCTAACAGGTTATTCCCCTAACAGGTTATTCCCCTAACAGGTTATTCCCCTAACAGGTTGTTCACCTAACAGGTTATTCCCCTAACAGGTTATTCCCCTAACAGGTTGTTCACCTAACAGGTTATTCCCCTAACAGGTTGTTCCCCTAACAGGTTGTTCCCCTAACAGGTTATTCCCCTAACAGGTTATTCCCCTAATAGGTTGTTCCCCTAACAGGTTATTCCCCTAACAGGTTGTTCCCCTAACAGGTTATTCCCCTAACAGGTTGTTCCCTAACAGGTTATTCCCCTAACAGGTTGTTCCCCTAACAGGTTATTCCCTAACAGGTTGTTCCCCTAACAGGTTATTCCCCTAACAGGTTATTCCGCTAACAGCACAATAACTTGCATTACCCAAAACAGTTACAAGCAATACAAAAATACAAATCCTCCAATAAATATTTAAAATGGGCGACAGGGGGACAAGAGTCTCAAGTCTAAGGTTAGTCTGCAGACTATTCCATAGGCAAGGAGCGTAACAGGAAAAGGCAGCCATATCCAACTCTGTGGAAACCGCATGGGCCTCAAGTGTAATCCATGCTTAAGACCTGGTGTTAGGAATTCTAATTATAATATTGATGAGTGATGATAAATAAGAAGGTAGTTTATTCAGAGGTGCTTTATAGACAAACACGAGAGCATGTTGTTCTCGTCTCACGGACAGCGAAGTCCAAGCCGCATTTTGACATAAAACACAATGGTGAGTTCTGTAGCTAGCACCTGCAATGATAAGTACTGTAGCATCCAGCGATTTAAGTGTTGATGCCGTAGCATGCATGTAGATAATATCCCCATGGTCTATAACAGACATAAAAGTAGCTTGCGCAATTGTTCTACTATTTGTAGAGGACAAACATGTCCTGTTTCTATAGAGGAAGCCTAGCTTGATGTTTAGCCGTTTACAAAGTTCGTCAAAGTTCATCAATATGCATTTTAAAAGACAGTTCATCATCCAATCATGTCCCTAAGTATTTATATGCAAAGACCTGATTCATTCGTGGATCATCTAAGCTCGTGAGTGCAAGTGTATTTTCAACCAACCTTTTGAACCTATTAAAAATCATTAAATGTGTTTTCTTTGCATTTAAAACAAGTTTCAGCTGTATAAAAGACCCTTGTAAAATCTTAAAATCTGTCTCCAATAGTGATAATGCTTGGTCAGCTGTTGAAGCGATAAGAGTACATGACAGTGTCATCAGCATATAAATGAATTTAACACTTATCTCATCACCGATATTGTTTATGTAGAGAGTGAACAGTAATGGACCAAGTATAGAACCTTGTGGGACCCCTTTAACCAACTCCAATGGCTCCGACTGGATGCCGTCGACTCTAACAGCCTGACTTCCATCCTTTAGATAGTCATGAAACCAACGACAGGCATCCAATCCCAGTCCTATTGATGATAGCTTACCCAAAAGTATCGCATGGTTTACAGTGTCAAAATTATAGGAGAAGACTCAGAGCTGTTATCTTGGCAAAGGGAGGTTACACAAAGTATTGAATGATGGGGTGCCAATAATTGTGGCACTCAGTGACTTTCAACGTGGCACTGTCATAGGAGGCCACCTTTACCACAAGTCAGGCCCTTTCCTGTTTCAGAATGACAATACCCCCATGCACAAAGCGAGGTCCATACAGAAATGGTTTGTCAAGATCAGGGTGGAAGAACTTGACTGGCCTGCACAGAGCCCTGACCTCAACCCCATTGAACAGCTTTCGGATGAATTGGATCACTGACTGCGAGCCAGGCCTAATCGGCCAATATCTGTGCCCAACCTCACTAATGCGCTTGTGGCTGAATGGAGGCATGTCCCAGCAGCAATGTTCCAACATCTCGTGGAAAGCCTTCCCAGAAGAGTGGCCATGCCCATGATTTTGCAAGGAGATGTTCAACGAGCAGTTGTCACCATACTTTTGGTCATGTAGTGTGCCTTTCTTGTCCTTCTAAACTGTCAAAGATAAACCCAAACTGATCCAAATGGTTGCATAATCAGGTCTAGGCTGTAGGCAAGTTATCTCCTCATGAAACAAAACAGGACGTTTGAGCAGTTATTTAAATTAGTCTACATCACTGCAGTTTACAGCCGATGAACAATAATTATGCACTCACTCGATAACAATAATAACTTCCTCGTTGCATTGTGTTGCTGTAGCCCAGGTATAATAATTGTCTGTAGGCCTACGCTTAATCAATAGTGGAGCTTTGCGTGCCCGGGGACCACAGAGCGCAGCCTGGAGGAACGACCTACAGATCTGCCATTTCACAATCTGGGCACTTTCTTTTCTTGCACTTTGCCAGGTAAATATTTAGCCCATATACCTAATATTTAGCCTATATACCTAATATTTAGCCTATATACCTAATATTTAGCCCATATACCTAACATTTAGCCTATATACCTAATATTTAGCCTATATACCTAATATTTAGCCCATATACCTAATATTTAGCCCATATACCTAATATTTAGCCTATATACCTAATATTTAGCCTATATACCTAATATTTAGCCCATATACCTAATATTTAGCCTATATACCTAATATTTAGCCTATATACCTAATATTTAGCCTATATACCTAATATTTAGCCTATATACCTAATATTTAGCCCATATACCTAATATTTAGCCCATATACCTAATATTTAGCCTATATACCTAATATTTAGCCTATATACCTAATATTTAGCCCATATACCTAATATTTAGCCTATATACCTAATATCTAGCCTATATACCTAATATTTAGCCTATATACCTAAAATTTAGCCTATATACCTAATATTTAGCCTATATACCTAATATTTAGCCTATATACCTAATATTTAGCCCATATACCTAATATTTAGCCCATATACCTAATATTTAGCCTATATACCTAATATTTAGTCTATATACCTAATATTTAGCCTATATACCTAATATTTAGCCCATATACCTAATATTTAGCCCATATACCTAATATTTAGCCTATATACCTAATATTTACCCTATATACCTAATATTTAGCCTATATACCTAATATTTAGCCTATATACCTAATATTTAGCTAATGAATGTCCTAATATCTGGCTAATATTCAGCTTCTTACTTCCACTACACATCACTAATCTCTCTCTTCCAGCTGTTCCCGTTCGCAACAGGCTATATGCAACGCAAGACTACCGCTACGCAACAGGCTATATGCAACGCAAGACTACCGCTACGCAACAGGCTATATGCAACGCAAGACTACCGCTACGCAATAGGCTATATGCAACGCAAGACTACCGCTACGCAACAGGCTATATGCAACGCAAGACTACCGTTACGCAATAGGCCATTCCTCTTCTCGTGAAATCCCAGGAAAGCTATAGGACATTTATTTTACTTATTTTTAAATACTAAGACTAATAGCCTATTTGGGGAAAGAAGCAGGCTTGCTTTTACCAATTGCTGAATGTAAAACAGGCCTACAGCAAATGCATTTCGGTGAAAGTTGAGGAGAGAAAGTGCATTGGTGTGATTGATGACTTTTGGCCGATTATGAAAACATTGTTGCGTTGCAAATAATTGCACTGGACATGTAGAGATGAACACAGTGGAAAATTAGACCCAAAGGAATTGATAACCATTAGAAAAATGGAAATCATCCACAAACCACTTGAGCAACGAGGCAATGATATTCTGTCAAATATGCGCATGCTAAATGGCGTTTGTTGTTTAGTTGCGACATTTAAATGCAAGTTACTATATTATTTCTCATTAGGCCTACATGTAAATTGAAGTAGTATTTGCAGTTGTGACTATGACAATGAACACACCGTGAAAGCACCAAATGGTCTGAACCTGTATCTGTGTACTAGAGACCTCATGAATGGTCTGAACCAGTATCTGTGTACTAGAGACCTCATGAATGGTCTGAACCTGTATCTGTGTACTAGAGACCTCATGAATGGTCTGAACCAGTATCTGTGTACTAGAGACCTCATGAATTGTCTGAACCAGTATCTGTGTACTAGAGACCTCATGAAAGGTCTAAACCTGTATCTGTGTACTAGAGACCTCATGAATGGTCTGAACCAGTATCTGTGTACTAGAGACCTCATGAATGGTCTGAACCTGTATCTGTGTACTAGAGACCTCATGAATGGTCTGAACCAGTATCTGTGTACTAGAGACCTCATGAATTGTCTGAACCAGTATCTGTGTACTAGAGACCTCATGAATGGTCTGAACCTGTATCTGTGCGTTAGAGACCTCATGAATGGTTTTACGTTACCACCTTATAAATAGGCAGTGTGCAGTAGGATGCGTTGTACAGTTGATTGACAGGTGCAGGACCGTAGAACGACAAACGATCAAATGTCCTCTAGTGTCTACGCTCACCAACGTTTTATAGTTATGTAGCCTAGTTAATCATAGTTATCGTTATAGTTATTGGTCTGGTGGATGGCCCTTAACTCTTACACAACACAATGAACGTAATTATCACAACAGTACTACTAGGAGATCTAGCTAACGTTAGAGAACTTGAATGAAATATACGTACTCTTGTTTACTTGGCTTTAAGACTCTATAAATGGACTCCGTTAAATCATTTACTCTAGCAAGTTTGTCAGTGGCACTGCAGTAGGTAAGTATGAAGTGGATTCTATCTGTTTGTCAGTGGCGCTGCAGTAGGTTAGTATGAAGTGGATTCTATCTGTTTGTCAGTGGAGCTGCAGTAGGTAAGTATGAGATGGATTTTATCTGTTTGTCAGTGGCGATGCAGTAGGTAAGTATGAGATGGATTCTATCTGGTTGTCAGTGGTGCTGCAGTAGGTAAGTATGAAGTGGATTCTATCTGTTTGTCAGTGGCGCTGCAGTAGGTAAGTATGAGATGGATTCTATCTGGTTGTCAGTGGCGCTGCAGTAGGTAAGTATGAAGTGGATTCTATCTGTTTGTCAGTGGCGCTGCAGTAGGTAAGTATGAGATGGATTCTATCTGGTTGTCAGTGGTGCTACAGTAGGTAAGTATGAAGTGGATTCTATCTGTTTGTCAGTGGCGCTGCAGTAGGTAAGTATGAGATGGATTCTATCTGGTTGTCAGTGGTGCTGCAGTAGGTAAGTATGAGATGGATTCTATCTGGTTGTCAGTGGTGCTGCAGTAGGTAAGTATGAGGTGGATTCTATCTGTTTGTCAGTGGCGCTGCAGTAGGTTAGTATGAAGTGGATTCTATCTGTTTGTCAGTGGCGCTGCAGTAGGTAAGTATGAGATGGATTCTATCTGGTTGTCAGTGGTGCTGCAGTAGGTAAGTATGAAGTGGATTCTATCTGTTTGTCAGTGGCGCTGCAGTAGGTAAGTATGAGATGGATTCTATCTGTTTGTCAGTGGCGCTGCAGTAGGTTAGTATGAAGTGGATTCTATCTGTTTGTCAGTGGCGCTGCAGTAGGTTAGTATGAAGTGGATTCTATCTGTTTGTCAGTGGCGCTGCAGTAGGTTAGTATGAAGTGGATTCTATCTGTTTGTCAGTGGCGCTGCAGTAGGTTAGTATGAAGTGGATTCTATCTGTTTGTCAGTGGCGCTGCAGTAGGTTAGTATGAAGTGGATTCTATCTGTTTGTCAGTGGCGCTGCAGTAGGTTAGTATGAAGTGGATTCTATCTGTTTGTCAGTGGCACTGCAGTAGGTTAGTATGAGGTGGATTCTATCTGTTTGCCAGTGGCGCTGCAGTAGGTTAGTATGAAGTGGATTCTATCTGTTTGTCAGTGGCACTGCAGTAGGTTAGTATGAGGTGGATTCTATGTGTTTGTCAGTGGCACTGCAGTAGGTTAGTATGAGGTGGATTCTATCTGTTTGTCAGTGGCGCTGCAGTAGGTTAGTATGAGGTGGATTCTATCTGTTTGTCAGTGGCACTGCAGTAGGTTAGTATGAAGTGGATTCTATCTGTTTGCCAGTGGCACTGCAGTAGGTTTGTATGAAGTGGATTCTATCTGTTTGTCAGTGGCGCTGCAGTAGGTTAGTATGAAGTGGATTCTATCTGTTTGTCAGTGGCGCTGCAGTAGGTTAGTATGAAGTGGATTCTATCTGTTTGTCAGTGGCGCTGCAGTAGGTTAGTATGAAGTGGATTCTATCTGTTTGTCAGTGGCGCTGCAGTAGGTTAGTATGAGGTGGATTCTATCTGTTTGTCAGTGGCGCTGCAGTAGGTTAGTATGAGGTGGATTCTATCTGTTTGTCAGTGGCACTGCAGTAGGTTAGTATGAGGTGGATTCTATGTGTTTGTCAGTGGCACTGCAGTAGGTTAGTATGAAGTGGATTCTATCTGTTTGTCAGTGGTGCTGCAGTAGGTTAGTATGAGGTGGATTCTATCTGTTTGTCAGTGGCGCTGCAGTAGGTTAGTATGAGGTGGATTCTATCTGTTTGTCAGTGGCGCTGCAGTAGGTTAGTATGAAGTGGATTCTATCTGTTTGTCAGTGGCGCTGCAGTAGGTTAGTATGAAGTGGATTCTATCTGTTTGTCAGTGGCGCTGCAGTAGGTTAGTATGAAGTGGATTCTATCTGTTTGTCAGTGGCGCTGCAGTAGGTTAGTATGAGGTGGATTCTATCTGTTTGTCAGTGGCGCTGCAGTAGGTTAGTATGAGGTGGATTCTATCTGTTTGTCAGTGGCACTGCAGTAGGTTAGTATGAGGTGGATTCTATGTGTTTGTCAGTGGCACTGCAGTAGGTTAGTATGAAGTGGATTCTATCTGTTTGTCAGTGGTGCTGCAGTAGGTTAGTATGAGGTGGATTCTATCTGTTTGTCAGTGGCGCTGCAGTAGGTTAGTATGAGGTGGATTCTATCTGTTTGTCAGTGGCACTGCAGTAGGTTAGTATGAAGTGGATTTTATCTGTTTGCCAGTGGCACTGCAGTAGGTTTGTATGAAGTGGATTCTATCTGTTTGCCAGTGGCACTGCAGTAGGTTAGTATGAAGTGGATTCTATCTGTTTGTCAGTGGCACTGCAGTAGGTTAGTATGAGGTGGATTCTATGTGTTTGTCAGTGGCACTGCAGTAGGTTAGTATGAAGTGGATTCTATCTGTTTGTCAGTGGTGCTGCAGTAGGTTAGTATGAGGTGGATTCTATCTGTTTGTCAGTGGCGCTGCAGTAGGTTAGTATGAGGTGGATTCTATCTGTTTGTCAGTGGCACTGCAGTAGGTTAGTATGAAGTGGATTCTATCTGTTTGCCAGTGGCACTGCAGTAGGTTTGTATGAAGTGGATTCTATCTGTTTGTCAGTGGTGCTGCAGTAGGTTAGTATGAGGTGGATTCTATCTGTTTGTCAGTGGCGCTGCAGTAGGTTAGTATGAGGTGGATTCTATCTGTTTGTCAGTGGCACTGCAGTAGGTTAGTATGAAGTGGATTTTATCTGTTTGCCAGTGGCACTGCAGTAGGTTAGTATGAGGTGGATTCTATCTGTTTGCCAGTGGCGCTGCAGTAGGTTAGTATGAAGTGGATTCTATCTGTTTGTCAGTGGCACTGCAGTAGGTTAGTATGAGGTGGATTCTATGTGTTTGTCAGTGGCACTGCAGTAGGTTAGTATGAGGTGGATTCTATCTGTTTGTCAGTGGTGCTGCAGTAGGTTAGTATGAGGTGGATTCTATCTGTTTGTCAGTGGCGCTGCAGTAGGTTAGTATGAGGTGGATTCTATCTGTTTGTCAGTGGCACTGCAGTAGGTTAGTATGAAGTGGATTCTATCTGTTTGCCAGTGGCACTGCAGTAGGTTTGTATGAAGTGGATTCTATCTGTTTGCCAGTGGCGCTGCAGTAGGTTAGTATGAAGTGGATTCTATCTGTTTGCCAGTGGCACTGCAGTAGGTAAGTATGAGATGGATTCTATCTGTTTGCCAGTGGCACTGCAGTAGGTTAGTATGAAGTGGATTCTATCTGTTTGCCAGTGGCGCTGCAGTAGGTTAGTATGAGGTGGATTCTATCTGTTTGTCAGTGGCGCTGCAGTAGGTAAGTGGCAATGCTTTATTGGCTCTGCTCCGTCTAGTTCTCTGCTTGTTTATCCAGATGCATTGTGGTCTCCAGGGCTCCATCTAGTTCTCTGCTTGTTTATCCAGATGCATTGTGGTCTCCAGGGCTCCATCTAGTTCTCTGCTTGTTTATCCAGATGCATTGTGGTCTCCAGGCCTCCGTCTGGTTCTCTGCTTGTTTATCCAGATGCATTGTGGTCTCCAGGGCTCCGTCTGGTTCTCTGCTTGTTTATCCAGATGCATTGTGGTCTCCAGGGCTCCGTCTGGTTCTCTGCTTGTTTATCCAGATGCATTGTGGTCTCCAGGGCTCCGCCTGGTTCTCTGCTTGTTTATCCAGATGCTTTGTGGTCTCCAGGGCTCCGTCTGGTTCTTTGCTTGTTTATCCAGATGCTTTGTGGTCTCCAGGGCTCCTTCTGCTTGTTTATCCAGATGCTTTGTGGTCTCCAGGGCTCTGTCTGGTTCTCTGCTTGTTTATCCAGATGCATTGTGGTCTCCAGGGCTCCGTCTGGTTCTCTGCTTGTTTATCCAGATGCATTGTGGTCTACAGGGCTCCGTCTGGTTCTCTGCTTGTTTATCCAGATGCATTGTGGTCTCCAGGGCTCCGTCTGGTTCTCTGCTTGTTTATCCAGATGCATTGTGGTCTCCAGGGCTCCGTCTGGTTCTCTGCTTGTTTATCCAGATGCATTGTGGTCTCCAGGGCTCTGTCTCTATTGATTTATCCTCAAGCCATTAGTTGACTCACTGATGATTCCTTCCCTTAATCCACAGCTATTGCTCTCTGTGTGTGTGTGTGTGTGTGTGTGTGTGTGTGTGTGTGTGTGTGTGTGTGTGTGTGTGTGTGTGTGTGTGTGTGTGTGTGTGTGTGTGTGTGTGTGTGTGTGTGTGTGTGTGTGTGTGTGTGTGTGTGTGTGTGTGTGTGTGTGTGTGTGTGTATGTGTGTATGTATGTGTGTGTGTGTGTGTGTGTGTGTGTGTGTGTGTGTGTGTCTCTATAATGACAATAAGTAAGCTGCAAACCCATTTTGCACCTTTCCTCGGCAGCGGCAGGTCTCGGCAGACAGTCATTGAAGCAGAAACAGAGCCAGGTAGAGTGAGACTGAGACGGCAGGCAGGCAGGCAGGCAGGCAGCAGGATATGAGATATGCTAATGCAGGATCCTAATAACTCCCATTATGAGACTGTTCACAGCAGGTGCTGCTGCCTGGCTGTCATGGGAACCAGGGGAAGAGAGTGAAGAAACTACTGAGAGAAACTTCAAACTCCCAACTCTGGAACAATAGGCAGTTAAAAGTAGACTGGAGACTCACAGTATTCTTAGTGGACCCAGTGTGACAGGACCCAGTGTGACAGGCCTACTTATGTAAATCTGAGGCCCTATTACCATTCTCATGTTAGTAACAAGTTCTATGCAATAGATAGATTTTTGCATATACTGTATATTGGTACATGCAGTGTCTGTCTGTCTGTCTGTCTGTCTGTCTGTCTGTCTGTCTGTCTGTCTGTCTGTCTGCCTGACTGTCTGTGGGCTGCCTGCCTTCTGTCTGTCTGTCTGCCTGCCTGCCTGACTGTCTGTCTGCCTGACTGTCTGTGGGCTGCCTGCCTTCTGTCTGTCTGTCTGTCTGTCTGTCTGTGGGCTGTCTGTCTGTCTGTCTGTCTGTCTGTCTGTCTGTCTGTCTGTCTGTCTGTCTGTCTGTCTGTCTGCCTGCCTGCCTGACTGTCTGTGGGCTGCCTGCCTTCTGTCTGTCTGTCTGTCTGTCTGTCTGTCTGTCTGTCTGTCTGTCTGTCTGTCTGTCTGTCTGTCTGTCTGTCTGTCTGTCTGTCTGTCTGTCTGTCTGTCTGTCTGTCTGTCGGCTGCCTGTCTGTCTGTCTGTCTGTCTGTCTGTCTGTCTGTCTGTCTGTCTGTCTGTCTGTCTGTCTGTCTGTCTGTCTGTCTGTCTGTCTGTCTGTCTGTCTGTCTGTCTGTCTGTCTGTCTGCCTGCCTTTCTGTCAGCTGCCTGTCTGTCTGTTGGCTGCCTGCCTGCCAACCTGTTTCTCTGCCTGTTTGTGTGTCTAATTGGAAGTGAGTGCATGTTTATTGCAGTGTCTGGGAGTCTTAATGCTGAAGCAGTGACTTTCCTCCCCTGGCTAAAAACAATGGAGTCAGCAGTCTTCAGTCTCTGGCCTGTCAATGGAGTGATTGCAATCACACTGTCACTATCACTGATGCAGAGACACTCACATATATTTCCCTTGCCAGCTTTCACTTTCTAATGTAAGACCAGCGATTTATGGAGAGAGAGACTCAAAAAGACCCTGAAGACCCGGTGTGTCTTGGAGAGAATTTTCAGGCAGCGATGTCATTACGTCACTACTGGAACGGAAGAGCCGGTGCGCTGCACTGGCATCATCATCATCAGCTACAGCGCAGCGGCAGAGCGGTAGCCCAGACTCTCTCATCTCCAGTGACTCCTTTAGATTCTACATGTAAACACGGATCATTGGGGGAATTCTAGAAGCCACAACGCGACATCAGACAGCAGCATAACGCCCTGGCGAGTCTCCCAGTCAGCGGAAACCTGCAATAATGTCTTCGTCTGTTAGCGAGACAGAGGAGGTGCGCGTCTCGGCGCTGACGCCTTTGAAGTTGGTGGGACTGGTGTGCGTGTTTCTGGCGCTGTGCTTAGACGTTGGAGCCGTGATGAGCCCGGCATGGGTGACCGCTGACGACCAGTACTGCTTCTCACTGTGGGAGGCGTGCTGGAAAGCAGCGTCGTCTGAGATCTGGCAGTGCAACAGCACGCTGGAGGCAGGTGGGTGAGACCCAGTGGCGCGGCCGTCATCTGTAGCCTAACCAACTAATTATAGCGCAGGATTCACCTTGCATTGTTTGTGGTTATTGGTTTCCATTCCATACATAGTCTAACCTATGATAATATTGATGCTCTAAAGAGGGAATTGAGAGGCTGGTGTATAGTCTGCATAGGTGCAGTAAGTTGTGCCTTTACGGAGATTCAGTTAAGTCCTGTCGCCATGACAAAGCATCTCTTGTGGGAGTCTCTCTCTCTCTGACTGCCCGGTGCTCCTTTCTTCTCCGTCCCTCCGTCATTTGTTTGACGCTGATTTCCACAACCACCTCTCCGCTCCCTGGCCGGCCCACACAGAACGCCTGCTTCTCTTTACGTCGAAGACAGTCTATGTTTGTGCTTTTGTTTATTAAGCAGACGGGCTAATTTTAGGATTTGATTTGGATCAGCTACTCTTCCTGGGCTCCAAACAGACCAGAGCAGCTCGAGGACAGAATGACATCCGTTTAAAATCCATGTAGAAATACACAAGGACCTGTGCTGTAAACCACTCAGGACAACCACATGGTTTTACATAGACCAATTATTTAGGTCAGGTAGGGGAGGGGCGTTGTGTTGTGATGTTTTTGATGGAGGGGGGTTCCATGTAACCATGGCTCTATACAATACTGTCTGGTGGGGCAGGCATGTCAGTCAGAACTATATGTTATTTGATGATACAGACTATTTTGTATTTTCATCACAGTAATATTTCTCATAAAAATAAGAAGTGACACAGTCAGTCTTTCATCTACTTTAAGCCAAGTGAGACTGGAATGCATCTTGTTGATATTAGCCCTCTGTTTACTGTGAAGGGCAAGAGGTGCTGCTCTGTTCTGGGCCAGCTGCATCTCTCCTGTCCTTCTTTACATCTCTCCTGTCATTCTTTACATCTCTCCTATGTCCTTCTTTACATCTCTCCTATGTCCTTCTTTACAGCTCTCCTGTCCTTCTTTACATCTCTCCTGTCCTTCTTTACATCTCTCCTATGTCCTTCTTCACATCTCTCCTATGTCCTTCTGTCCTTCTTTACAGCTCTCCTATGTCCTTCTGTCCTTCTGTCCTTCCTTATGTCCTTCTTTACAGCTCTCCTATGTCCTTCTGTCCTCTCCTGTCCTTCTTTACAGCTCTCCTGTCCTTCTTTACATCTCTCCTGTCCTTCTTTACATCCTCCTGTGTCCTTCTTTACATCTCTCCTATGTCCTTCTGTCCTTCTGTCTTTCTTTTACAGCTCTCCTCTGTCCTTCTTTACAGCTCTCCTATGTCCTTCTTTACAGCTCTCCTATGTCCTTCTTTACATCTCTCCTGTCCTTCTTTACATCTCTCCTGTGTCCTTCTTTACATCTCTCCTATGTCCTTCTGTCCTTCTGTGTCTTTCTTTACATCTCTCCTATGTCCTTCTGTCCTTCTGTCCTTCTTTACAGCTCTCCTATGTCCTTCTTTACAGCTCTCATATGTCCTTCTTTACATCTCTCCTGTCCTTCTTTACAGCTCTTCTGTCCTTCTTTACAGCTCTTCTGTCCTTCTTTACATCTCTCCTATGTCCTTCTGTGTTTCTGTCCTTCTTTACATCTCTCCTATGTCCTTCTTTACAGCTATCCTATGTCCTTCTTTACATCTCTCCTGTCCTTCTTTACATCTCTCCTGTCCTTCTTTACATCTCTCCTGTCCTTCTTTACATCTCTCCTGTCCTTCTTTACATCTCTCCTGTCCTTCTTTACATCTCTCCTGTCCTTCTTTACATCTCTCCTGTCCTTCTTTACATCTCTCCTGTCCTTCTTTACATCTCTCCTGTCCTTCTTTACAGCTCTCCTATGTCCTTCTTTACATCTCTCCTGTCCTTCTTTACAGCTCTCCTATGTCCTTCTTTACATCTCTCCTATGTCCTTCTTTACAGCTCTCCTATGTCCTTCTTTACAGCTCTCCTATGTCCTTCTTTACAGCTGTCATATGTCCTTCTTTACATCTCACCTATGTCCTTCTTTACATCTCTCCTGTCCTTCTTTATAGCTCTCCTGTCCTTCTTTACATCTCTCCTGTCCTTCTTTACAGCTCTCCTGTGTCCTTCTTTACATCTCTCCTATGTCCTTCTTTACAGCTCTCCTATGTCCTTCTTTACATCTCTCCTGTCCTTCTTTACATCTCTCCTGTCCTTCTTTACATCTCTCCTGTCCTTCTTTACATCTCTCCTATGTCCTTCTGTGTTTCTGTCCTTCTTTACATCTCTCCTGTGTCCTTCTTTACAGCTCTCCTATGTCCTTCTTTACATCTCTCCTATGTCATTCTTTACATCTCTCCTGTCCTTCTTTACAGCTCTTCTGTCCTTCTTTACAGCTCTCCTATGTCCTTCTGTGTTTCTGTCCTTCTTTACATCTCTCCTGTGTCCTTCTTTGCATCTCTCCTGTCCTTCTTTACATCTCTCCTATGTCCTTCTTTGCATCTCTCCTGTCCTTCTTTACAGCTCTCCTGTCCTTCTTTACATCTCTCCTGTCCTTCTTTATAGCTCTCCTGTCCTTCTTTGCATCTCTCCTGTCCTTCTTTACATCTCTCCTGTCCTTCTTTACATCTCTCCTGTCCTTCTTTACATCTTTCCTGTCCTTCTTTACATCCCTCCTGTTCTTCTTTACATCTCTCCTGTCCTTCTTTACATCCCTCCTGTCCTTCTTTACATCTCTCCTGTCCTTCTTTACAGCTCTCCTGTCCTTCTTTACATCTCTCCTGTCCTTCTTTACATCTCTCCTATGTCCTTCTTTACAGTTCTCCTGTCCTTCTTTACAGCTCTCATCTGTCCTTCTTTACAGCTCTCCTATGTCCTTCTTTGCAGCTCTCCTATGTCCTTCTTTACAGCTCTCCTATGTCCTTTTTACAGCTCTCCTGTCCTTCTTTACATCTCTCCTGTGTCCTTCTTTACATCTCTCCTGTCCTTCTTTACAGCTCTCCTATGTCCTTTTTTACATCTCTCCTATGTCCTTCTTTGCATCTCTCCTATGTCATTCTTTACATCTCTCCTGTCCTTCTTTACATCTCTCCTGTGTCCTTCTTTACATCTCTCCTGTCCTTCTTTACAGCTCTCCTATGTCCTTTTTACATCTCTCCTATGTCCTTCTTTGCATCTCTCCTATGTCATTCTTTACATCTCTCCTGTCCTTCTTTGCATCTCTCCTATGTCATTCTTTACATCTCTCCTGTCCTTCTTTACATCTCTCCTATGTTCTTCTTTGCATCTCTCCTGTCCTTCTTTACATCTCTCCTGTGTCCTTCTTTACATCTCTCCTATGTTCTTCTTTGCATCTCTCCTGTCCTTCTTTACAGCTCTCCTGTCCTTCTTTACATCTCTCATATGTCCTTCTTTGCATCTCTCCTATGTCATTCTTTACATCTCTCCTATGTCCTTCTTTACAGCTCTCCTATGTCCTTCTTTACAGCTCTCCTGTCCTTCTTTACATCTCTCCTGTCCTTCTTTACAGCTCTCCTATGTCCTTTTTTACATCTCTCCCATGTCCTTCTTTACAGCTCTCCTGTCCTTCTTTTCATCTCTCCTGTGTTCTTCTTTACAGCTCTCCTATGTCCTTTTTTACATCTCTCCTATGTCCTTCTTTACAGCTCTCCTATGTCCTTTTTACATCTCTCCTATGTCCTTCTTTACAGTTCTCCTGTCCTTCTTTACAGCTCTCATATGTCCTTCTTTACAGCTCTCCTATGTCCTTCTTTGCATCTCTCCTATGTCCTTCTTTACAACTCTTCTGTCCTTCTTTACAGCTCTCCTATGTCCTTCTTTACAGCTCTCCTATGTCCTTCTTTACAGCTCTCCTATGTCCTTCTTTACATCTCTCCTATGTCCTTCTTTACATCTCTCCTGTGTCCTTCTTTACATCTCTCCTATGTCCTTCTTTACATCTCTCCTGTGTCCTTCTTTACATCTCTCCTATGTCCTTCTTTGCAGCTCTCCTATGTCCTTCTTTACAGCTCTCCTATGTCCTTCTTTACAGCTCTCCTATGTCCTTCTTTACAGCTCTCCTATGTCCTTCTTTACATCTCTCCTATGTCCTTCTTTACAGCTCTCCTATGTCCTTCTTTGCATCTCTCCTATGTCCTTCTTTACAGCTCTCCTATGTCCTTCTTTACAGCTCTCCTATGTCCTTCTTTACAGCTCTCCTGTCCTTCTTTACATCTCTCCTGTCCTTCTTTACATCTCTCCTGTGTCCTTCTTTACATCTCTCCTATGTCCTTCTTTGCATCTCTCCTGTCCTTCTTTACAGCTCTCATATGTCCTTCTTTACATCTCTCCTGTCCTTCTTTACATCTCTCCTGTCCTTCTTTACATCTCTCCTGTCCTTCTTTACATCTCTCCTGTCCTTCTTTACATCTCTCCTATGTCCTTCTTTACAGTTCTCCTGTCCTTCTTTACAGCTCTCATATGTCCTTCTTTACAGCTCTCCTATGTCCTTCTTTGCATCTCTCCTATGTCCTTCTTTACAACTCTTCTGTCCTTCTTTACAGCTCTCCTATGTCCTTCTTTACATCTCTCCTATGTCCTTCTTTACATCTCTCCTGTCCTTCTTTACAGCTCTCATATGTCCTTCTTTACAGCTCTCCTGTCCTTCTTTACATCTCTCCTGTCCTTCTTTATAGCTCTCCTGTCCTTCTTTACAGCTCTCCTATGTCCTTCTGTCCTTCTTTACATCTCTCCTATGTCTCCTCCATCTCTCCTTATCATCTAAAACTAGAATATGGACTGTTCCAGAACGACTAGATGACACGTGGAGGAACTCTTTGGGGAGGGGGAACCTTATTTGCTCATTAGAGATGAGCTTTGGGAAGCGTGGGATTTTTTCCACGCCAGCTCACCAATCCAGCTGGGGCTTTTTCGTTCTGCTTTTGGTTTCTAGAAATTAGTCTTTGTTGAATTCCCACGTTTGCCCTCTTTCAGACAGCCAGCAGCATAACTTTGAGCAGCAAATTCCCAGTGGGGCAAATGCCTGGAGATTAGTTACTAGGGCAACTGGGTGCTACATTCACACACTTGGTTTTGATCTGATGGGGTCTCCTTTTTCCCAGAGGGCTATGAAGGGCCTGACTGAACCCCTCTTCTGAGCACAGAGTCCTGTCAGGTCACTTTCACAATTATACATTATACATGTCTCTCTCCCT
>NW_024608096.1:45000-48919 GCF_018296145.1 Oncorhynchus tshawytscha
TAGGCCGTCATTGAAAATAAGAATTTGTTCTTAACTAAATTGCCTAGTAAAATATATTTAAAAAAACACCTAACATGGTCCTGTGGTAGAGAGGTTCAACACCACATCTCAGTGAGCTTCTTTCACAAGGCTCTTCAGTCATTTTGAGTCCATCGTCTAAATGGACTGTCTGTAGTTCTTTAAAGTGGGGACCACAATACACATGTTACTGTCTGTAGTTCTTTAAAGTGGGGACCACAATACACATGTTACTGTCTGTAGTTCTTTAAAGTGGGGACCACAATACACATGTTACTGTCTGTAGTTCTTTAAAGTGGGGACCACAATACACATGTTACTGTCTGTAGTTCTTTAAAGTGGGGACCACAATACACATGTTACTGTCTGTAGTTCTTTAAAGTGGGGACCACAATACACACGTTACTGTCTGTAGTTCTTGGTACCAACCAGCTACATGAAGACCTCAGTGGTCTCTCCCCCTCTTGTAACCCTTCTCCCTGCCTATTGTCCTTGTCCACTACTGGTCCACTCCCTCTCTCCCACTCCCCCTCTTGTAACCCTTCTCCCTACCTAGTGTCCTTGTCTGCCACTGGTCCACTCTCTCTCTCCCCCTCCCCCTCTTGTAACCCTTCTCCCTACCTAGTGTCCTTGTCTGCCACTGGTCCACTCTCTCTCTCCCCCTCCCCTCTTGTAACCCTTCTCCCTACCTAGTGTCCTTGTCTGCCACTGGTCCACTCTCTCTCCCCTCCCCTCTTGTAACCCTTCTCCCTACCTAGTGTCCTTGTCTGCCACTGGTCCACTCTCTCTCTCCCCCTCCCCCTCTTGTAACCCTTCTCCCTACCTAGTGTCCTTGTCTGCCACTGGTCCACTCCCTCTCTGACCATACAGTCGGACCACTACACAAACACAGTCCATCTAACCAGCATGACTCCCTCAGCCCCGGTTCTGGAAATAACCATGTCTTCTGATAGGCTGAGAGCAGTGACCGTGGTTCACTCCTCAACTGACCATACGGTCTGACCATAACACAACCATGTGGTCCTCTTTATAACCAGGCTGACTCCCTGGCTGTGTGTTCTGATTGGCTGAAACATGAATGAAACATAAACCCCTCCAACGTCAGGCTACTCCTCTCTGAGGGCACCCCAAATGGCACACTGTTCCCTTTGACCAGGGTCCTATGGGATACCCTATGGGCCCTGGTCAAAAGTAGTGCACTATAAAGGGAATAGTGTGCCATTTTGGATCCAGCCTTTGGTTAATGCATACGGACAGGGTACAGTTAGTGTGGGAAATGTCCCTCTTCATCTGGTGTAAACCAGTCTGACTGAGAAGAGGGGATCTCCTGGGCAGGGAACACAGACACCCACAACACTTCAGATGTTTCTTCAGGGTTCATCATGAATGTCCTGAGTTCTTGTTGTTTTTCACTCACATCGCTGGAACAACTGTACATGCTTTCCTCCTGTAGATCTTTAAGTGTCTCCTCCTCCTTTCTCCTCCTTTCTCCTCTCCTCCTTTCTCCTCCTTTCTCCTCCTTTCTCCTCCTCCTCCTTTCTCCTCTCCTCCTTTTTTCCTTTCCTCCCTCCTCCTCCTCCTTCTCCTCTCCTTCTCCTCCTCCTCCCTCCCTCTCCTTCCCCCTCCTCCTCCCCTCTCCTCCCTCCTCCTCCTCCTCTCCCCATCCTCCTCTCCCCATCCTCCCTTCCCCATCCTCCTCTCCTCCAGCCTCCTCCCCATCCTCCTTCCTCTCCCCCTCCTCCTCTCCCCCATCCTCCCTCCTCTCCTCCAGCCTCCCTCCCCCCTCCTCCCCCATCCTCCTCTCCTCCAGCCTCCTCTCCCCATCCTCCCCTCCTCCCCCATCTCCCTCCCATCCTCCTCCATCCTCCCTCCTCTCCTCTCCCCATCCTCCCTCTCCCCCTCCTCCTCTCCCCCATCCTCCCCTCCTCCAGCTCCTCTCCCCATCCTCCTCTCCCCCATCCTCCTCTCCTCCAGCCTCCTCTCCCCCATCCTCCTCTCCTCCCCCTCCTCCTCTCCCCCATCCTCCTCTCCTCCAGCCTCCTCTCCATCCTCCTCTTCACAGAATCTAGCCAGTCACCATGATTGGCCAGGAGATAACCCAGCCAGCAGTTTGTAACAGATTGATTGTCTCTATTTCTTGTCCTTATCTGACCACAGTGTCTACCATAACTACTGTACACAGCTGCTGCTGGACCTCTCACTAAACCAATATTTATTACTGACTGAAGGGTTTTCTAGTCCTTTCTTCTATTTATTTTGTGGGGGTGGTGTGGTGGGTTGGGTTGGGGTTGTGGGTGAGGTTGTGAGTGGAGGTGAGGGTGGGGGTGGGGTTGTGGTTGGTGGGGTGGGGGTTGTAGGTGGGGTTGGGGTGGTGTTGGTGGGGTGGGGTGGGGTGGGGGTTGTAGGTTGGGTTGTAGTTGTTGGTATGTTTGTAGATGGGGTTGTGGGTTGGGTTGTGGGTGGGATTTGGGGTTGTAGTTGTTGGTGGGGTTGTGGGTGGGAATGTAGTTGTTGGTGGGACTGCTGTTGTGGGTGGGGTTGGGGTTGTGGGTGGGGTTGTAGTTGTGGGTGGGGTTGTTGGTGGGGTGTAGTTGTTGGTGGGGTTGGGGTTGTTGGTAGGGTTGTAGTTGTGGGTGGGGTGTAGTTATGGGTGGGGTTGTAGTTGTGGGTGGGAGGTAGTTGTTGGTGGGGTGTAGTTGATGGGGTTGTAGTTGTTGGTAGAGTTGGGGTAGTTGGTAGGGTTGTGGTTGTGGGTGGGGTTGTAGTTGTGGGTGGGGTTGGTAGGGTTGTAGTTGTGGGTGGGGGTGTAGTTGTTGGTGGGGTTGTGGGTGGGGTTGTAGTTGTGGGTGGGGTTGTAGTTGTTGGTGGGGTTGTAGTTGGTGGGGTGTAGTTGTTGGTGGGGTTGTGGTTGTGGGTGGGGTTGTGGTGTGGGTGGGGTTGTGGTTGTGGGTGAGGTTGTTGTGGTTGTGGGTGGGGTTGTAGTTGTTGGTGGGGTGTAGTTGTGGGTGAGGTTGTTGTGGTTGTTGGTGGGGTTGTAGTTGTTGGTGGGTTGTAATTGTGGGTGGGGTGTGGTTGTTGGTGGGGTTGGGGTTGTGGGTGGGGTGTGGTTGTGGGTGGGGTTGGGGTTGTTGGTGGGGTGTAGTTGTGGGTGGGGTGTGGTTGTTGGTGGGGTTGGGGGTTGGGTGGGGTGGGGTTGTTGGTGGGGTTGGGGTTGTGGGTGGGGTTATAGTTGTGGGTGGGGTGTGGTTGTTGGTGGGGTTGGGGTTGGGTGGGGTTATAGTTGTTGGTGGAGTTGGGGTTGTGGGTGGGGTTATAGTTGTTGGTGGGGTTGGGGTTGTTGGTGGGGTGTAGATGTTGGTGGGGTTGGGGTTGTTGGTGGGGTGTAGATGTTGGTGGGGTTGGGGTTGTTGTTGGGGTGTAGTTGTTGGTGGAGTTGGGGTTGTTGGTGGGGTGTAGTTGTTTTTGGGGTTGGGGTTGTTGGTGGGGTGTAGTTGTGGGTGGGGTTGGGGTTGTGGGTGGGGTGTAGTTGTGGGTGGGGTTGGGGTTGTGGGTGGGGTGTAGATGTTGGTGGGGTTGTGGGTTGTGGGTGGGTGTAGATGTTGGTGGGGTTGTTGGTGGGGTGTAGATGTTGGTGGAGTTGGGGTTGTTGGTGGGGTTGGGGTTGTTGGTGGGGTGTAGTTGTTGGTGGGGTTGGGGTTGTGGGTGGGGTGTAGATGTTGGTGGGGTTGGGGTTGTTGGTGGGGTGTAGTTGTTGGTGGGGTTGAGGTTGTGGGTGGGGTGTAGATGGTGGTGGGGTTGGGGTTGTTGGTGGGGTTGGGGTTGTGGGTGGGGTGTAGATGTTGGTGGGGTTGTGGGTTGTGGGTGGGGGGGTGTAGATGTTGGTGGGGTTGGGGTTGTGGGT
>NW_024608097.1:0-10000 GCF_018296145.1 Oncorhynchus tshawytscha
CACAGAGGGTGTTATGTCTTTACACCCCTGTTATAATGTGGATAAAGAGTTACCTGTCTAACAGAACACAGAGGTGTTATGGCTTTACACCCCCTGTTATAATGTGGATGAAGAGTTACCTGTCTAACAGAACACAGAGGGTGTTATGGCTTTACACCCCCTGTTATAATGTGGATAAAGAGTTACCTGTCTAACAGAACACAGAGGGGTGTTATGGCTTTACACCCCTGTTATAATGTGGATAAAGAGTTACCTGTCTAACAGAACACAGAGGGTGTTATGTCTTTACACCCCTGTTATAATGTGGATGAAGAGTTACCTGTCTAACAGAACACAGAGGGTGTTATGGCTTTACACCCCTGTTATAATGTGGATGAAGAGTTACCTGTCTAACAGAACACAGAGGGTGTTATGGCTTTACACCCCCTGCTATAATGTGGATGAAGAGTTACCTGTCTAACAGAACACAGAGGTGTTATGTCTTTACACCCCTGTTATAATGTGGATAAAGAGTTACCTGTCTAACAGAACACAGAGGGTGTTATGGCTTTACACCCCCTGCTATAATGTGGATAAACAGTTACCTGTCTAACAGAACACAGAGGGTGTTATGTCTTTACACCCCCTCTCAACATAATACCAGGTAACAGAACACAGAGGGTGTTATAGAATGGAACCCCCTGCTCCAACATAATACCTGGTAACAGAACACAGAGGGGTGTTATGAATGGAAGCCTCCAACATAATCCAGGTAACAGAACACAGAGGGGTGTTCTATAATGGAAGCCTCTCCAACATAATCCAGGTAACAGAACACAGAGGGTGTTCTAGAATGGAAGCCTCTCCAACATAATCCAGGTAGAATCAGGAATTCTCCAGACACACGATAACATACGTCCTTATGTACACATGGATGTAGTCCTGTAGATATGTGTTAGTGGTGGAGTAGGTGCCTGAGGGACACTGTGTTGTAGATATGTGGTAGTGGTGGAGTAGGGGCCTGAGGGCACACAGTGGGTTGTAGATATGTGTTAGTGGTGGAGTAGGGGCCTGAGGGCACACAGTGTGTTGTAGATATGTGTTAGTGGTGGAGTAGGGGCCTGAGGGCACACAGTGTGTTGTAGATATGTGTTAGTGGTGGAGTAGGGGCCTGAGGGACACAGTGTGTTGTAGATATGTGTTAGTGGTGGAGTAGGGGCCTGAGGGCACACAGTGTGTTGTAGATATGTGTTAGTGGTGGAGTAGGGGCCTGAGGACAGTGTGTTGTAGTGTGTGGTGGAGTAGGTGCCTGAGGGCACACAGTGTGTTAATATGGATATCTGTTAGTGGTGGAGTAGGGGCCTGAGGGCACACAGTGTGTTGTAGATGTGGAGTAGGTGCCTGAGGGCACACAGTGTGTTGTAGATATGTGTTAGTGCCTGTGGCACACAGTAGGTGCCTGAGGGCACACAGTGTGTTTAGATATGTGTTAGTGGTGGAGTAGGGCCTGAGGGCACACAGTGTGTTGTAGATGTGGAGTAGGTGCCTGAGGGCACACAGTGTGTTGTAGATATGTGTTAGTGGTGGAGTAGGTGCCTGAGGGGCACACAGTGTGTTAGATAGATGTGGAGTAGGTGCCTGAGGGCACACAGTGTGTTGTAGATGTGGAGTAGGTGCCTGAGGGACACAGTGTGTTGTAGATATGTGTTAGTGGTGGAGTAGGTGCCTGAGGGCACACAGTGTGTTGTAGATATGTGGTAGTGGTGGAGGAGGTGCCTGAGGGCACACAGTGTGTTGTAGATATGTGTTAGTGGTGGAGTAGGTGCCTGAGGGCACGTAGATATGTGTTAGTGGTGGAGTAGGTGCCTGAGGGCACACAGTGTGTTGTAGATATGTGGTAGTGGTGGAGTAGGTGCCTGAGGGCACACAGTGTGTTGTAGATATCTGGTAGTGGTGGAGTAGGGCCTGAGGGCACACAGTGTGTTGTAGATATGTGTTAGTGGTGGAGTAGGTGCCTGAGGGCACACAGTGTGTTGTAGATATGTGTTAGTGGTGGAGTAGGGGCCTGAGGGCACACAGTGTGTAGATATGTAGATGTGGAGTAGGTGCCTGAGGGCACACAGTGTGTTGTAGATATGTGGTAGTGGTGGAGTAGGTGCCTGAGGGCACACAGTGTGTTGTAGATATGTGGTAGTGGTGGAGTAGGGGCCTGAGGGCACACAGTGTGTTGTAGATATGTGTTAGTGGTGGAGTAGGTGCCTGAGGGCACACAGTGTGTTGTAGATATGTGTTAGTGGTGGAGTAGGGGCCTGAGGGCACACAGTGTGTTGTAGATATGTGTTAGTGGTGGAGTAGGTGCCTGAGGGCACACAGTGTGTTGTAGATATGTGGTAGTGGTGGAGTAGGGGCCTGAGGGCACACAGTGTGTTAGTAGGTGCCTGAGGGCACACAGCGTGTTGTAGATATGTGTTAGTGGTGGAGTAGGTGCCTGAGGGCACACAGTGTGTTGTAGATATGTGTTAGTGGTGGAGTAGGTGCCTGAGGGCACACAGTGTGTTTAGATATCTGGTAGTGGTGGAGTAGGTGCCTGAGGGCACACAGTGTGTTGTAGATATGTGGTAGTGGTGGAGTAGGTGCCTGAGGGCACACAGTGTGTTGTAGATATGTGTTAGTGGTGGAGTAGGTGCCTGAGGGCACACAGTGTGTTGTAGATTTGTGTTAGTGGTGGAGTAGGGGCCTGAGGGCACACAGTGTGTTAGATATGTGTTAGTGGTGGAGTAGGTGCCTGAGGGCACACAGTGTGTTGTAGATATGTGTTAGTGGTGGAGTAGGGGCCTGAGGGCACACAGTGTGTTGTAGATGTGTTAGTGGTGGAGTAGGGCCTGAGGGCACACAGTGTGTTGTAGATATGTGGTAGTAGTGGAGGAGGGGCCTGAGGGCACACAGTGTGTTGTAGATATGTGTTAGTGGTGGAGTAGGGGCCTGAGGGCACACAGTGTGTTGTAGATATGTGTTAGTGGTGGAGTAGGTGCCTGAGGGCACACAGTGGTAGTGGTGGAGTAGGTGCCTGAGGGCACACAGTGTGTTGTAGATATGTGGTAGTGGTGGAGTAGGGGCCTGAGGGCACACAGTGTGTTGTAGATATGTGTTGTGGTAGTAGGTGCCTGAGGGCACACAGTGTGTTAGTAGGTGCCTGAGGGCACACAGTGTGTTGTAGATATGTGGTAGTGGTGGAGGAGGGGCCTGAGGGCACACAGTGTGTTGTAGATATGTGGTAGTGGTGGAGTAGGGGCCTGAGGGCACACAGTGTGTTGTAGATATGTGGTAGTGGTGGAGTAGGGGCCTGAGGGCACACAGTGTGTTGTAGATATGTGTTAGTGGTGGAGTAGGTGCCTGAGGGCACACAGTGTGTGTAGGTGCCTGAGGGCACACAGTGTGTTGTAGATATGTGGTAGTGGTGAAGTAGGTGCCTGAGGGCACACAGTGTGTTGTAGATATGTGTTAGTGGTGGAGTAGGTGCCTGAGGGCACACTGTGTTGTAGATATGTGGTAGTGGTGGAGTAGGTGCCTGAGGGCACACAGTGTGTAGATTGCAGGAACTAATGGGGATCCATAATAAACCCCAGGAAGAGTAGCTGCTGCCTTGGCAGGAACTAATGGGGATCCATAATAAACCCCAGGAAGAGTAGCTGCTGCCTTGGCAGGAACTAATGGGGATCCATAATAAACCCCAGGAAGAGTAGCTGCTGCCTTGGCAGGAACTAATGGGGATCCATAATAAACCCCAGGAAGAGTAGCTGCTGCCTTGCCTTGGCTGCAGCTAATGGGGACCCATAACAAATAGAGATACAGGTGCTGCCATCCAGAACCTCTATACCAGGCGGTGTCAGAGGAAGGTCCTAAGAATGTACTCCAGCCACACTAGTCATGGACGGTTTCTCTCTGCTACGCCACGGCAAGTGGTACCGATGCACCAAGCCTGGAACCAACATTACCCTGAATAGCTTCTTCCCCCCCAAGCGGGGCGGCAGGTAGCCTCGTGGTTAGATCGTTGGATTAGTAACCAAAAGGTTGCAAGATCGAATCCCCCGAGCTGACAAGGTACAAATCTGTCGTTCTGCCCCTTAACAGGCAGTTCAGTATACAGTATACAGTATACTGCTGTTACTGTTAATTATCTATCCTGTTGACTAGTCAGTCACTTTACCCCTACCTACAGTATACTGCTGTTCCTGTCTATTATCTATCCTTTACCCCTACCTACAGTATACTGCTGTTACTGTCTATTATCTATCCTTTACCCCTACCTACAGTATACTGCTGTTACTGTCTATTATCTATCCTTTACCCCTACCTACAGTATACTGCTGTTACTGTCTATTATCTATCCTTTACCCCTACCTACAGTATACTGCTGTTACTGTCTATTATCTATCCTTTACCCCTACCTACAGTATACTGCTGTTACTGTCTATTATCTATCCTTTACCCCTACCTACAGTATACTACTGTTACTGTCTATTATCTATCCTTTACCCCTACCTACAGTATACTGCTGTTACTGTCTATTATCTATCCTTTACCCCTACCTACAGTATACTACTGTTACTGTCTATTATCTATCCTTTACCCCTACCTACAGTATACTGCTGTTACTGTCTATTATCTATCCTTTACCCCTACCTACAGTATACTGCTGTTACTGTCTATTATCTATCCTTTACCCCTACCTACAGTATACTGCTGTTACTGTCTATTATCTATCCTTTACCCCTACCTACAGTATACTGCTGTTACTGTCTATTATCTATCCTTTACCCCTACCTACAGTATACTGCTGTTACTGTCTATTATCTATCCTTTACCCCTACCTACAGTATACTGCTGTTACTGTCTATTATCTATCCTTTACCCCTACCTACAGTATACTGCTGTTACTGTCTATTATCTATCCTTTACCCCTACCTACAGTATACTGCTGTTACTGTCTATTATCTATCCTTTACCCCTACCTACAGTATACTGCTGTTACTGTCTATTATCTATCCTTTACCCCTACCTACAGTATACTGCTGTTACTGTCTATTATCTATCCTTTACCCCTACCTACAGTATACTGCTGTTACTGTCTATTATCTATCCTTTACCCCTACCTACAGTATACTGCTGTTACTGTCTATTATCTATCCTTTACCCCTACCTACAGTATACTGCTTTACCCCTACCTACAGTATACTGCTGTTACTGTCTATTATCTATCCTTTACCCCTACCTACAGTATACTGTCTATTATCTATCCTTTACCCCTACCTACAGTATACTGTCTATTATCTATCCTTTACCCCTACCTACAGTATACTGCTGTTACTGTCTATTATCTATCCTTTACCCCTACCTACAGTATACTGCTGTTACTGTCTATTATCTATCCTTTACCCCTACCTACAGTATACTGCTGTTACTGTCTATTATCTATCCTTTACCCCTACCTACAGTATACTACTGTTACTGTCTTATCTATCCTTTACCCCTACCTACAGTATACTGTTACTGTCTATTATCTATCCTTTACCCCTACCTACAGTATACTGCTGTTACTGTCTATTATCTATCCTTTACCCCTACCTACAGTATACTGCTGTTACTGTCTATTATCTATCCTTTATCCCTACCTACAGTATACTGCTGTTACTGTCTATTATCTATCATTTACCCCTACCTACAGTATACTGCTGTTACTGTCTATTATCTATCATTTACCCCTACCTACAATATACTGCTGTTACTGTCTATTATCTATCATTTACCCCTACCTACAGTATACTGCTGTTACTGTCTATTATCTACCTGTATATACATACTGTATCTACCTCAATTACCTCGTGTATATAGCCATGTTATTACCTAGTACCCTGTATGTGACTCGGTACTGGTACCCCTGTATATAGCCATGTTATTACCTAGTACCCCTGTATGTGACTCGGTACTGGTACCCCTGTATATAGCCATGTTATTACCTAGTACCCCTGTATATGACTCTGTACTGGTACCCTGTGTATATAGCCATGTTATTACCTAGTACCCTGTATATGACTCTGTACTGGTACCCTGTGTATATAGCCATGTTATTACCTAGTACCCTGTATATGACTCTGTACTGGTACCCTGTGTATATAGCCATGTTATTACCTAGTACCCTGTATATGACTCTGTACTGGTACCCTGTGTATATAGCCATGTTATTACCTAGTACCACTGTATATGACTCTGTACTGGTACCCTGTGTATATAGCCATGTTATTACCTAGTACCCTGTATATGACTCTGTACTGGTACCCCGTGTATATATCCATGTTATTACCTAGTACCACTGTATATGACTCAGTACTGGTACCCTGTGTATATAGCCATGTTATTACCTAGTACCCTGTATATGACTCAGTACTGGTACCCTGTATATAGCCATGTTATTACCTAGTACCCTGTATATGACTCAGTACTGGTACCCTGTGTATATAGCCATGTTATTACCTAGTACCCTGTATATGACTCTGTACTGGTGCCCTGTGTATATAGCCACCTAGTACCCTGTATATGACTCTGTACTGGTACCCTGTGTATATAGCCATGTTATTACCTAGTACCCCTGTATATGACTCTGTACTGGTGCCCTGTGTATATAGTTATTACCTAGTATGTATATAGCCAAGTTATTACCTAGTGACCCCAGGACATCACTCAGTATATGACAAGTTATTACCTAGTGACCCCTGGACATTGACTCAGTACTGGTACCCTGTGTATATAGCCATGTTATTAAATCAAATCAAATCAAATCAAATTTTATTTGTCACATACACATGGTTAGCAGATGTTAATGCGAGTGTAGCGAAATGCTTGTGCTTCTAGTTCCGACAATGCAGTAATAACGAGCAAGTAATCTAACTAACAATTCCAAAAAAAAACTACTGTCATACACAGTGTAAGGGGATAAAGAATATGTACATAAGGATATATGAATGAGTGATGGTACAGAGCATCATAGGCAAGATACAGTAGATGATATCGAGTACAGTATATACATATGAGATAAGTATGTAAACCAAGTGGCATAGTTAAAGTGGCTAGTGATACATGTATTACATAAGGATGCAGTCGATGATATAGAGTACAGTATCAACGTATGCATATGAGATGAACAATGTAGGGTAAGTAACATTATATAAGGTAGCATTGTTTAAAGTGGCTAGTGATATATTTACATCATTTCCCATCGATTCCCATGATTAAAGTGGCTGGAGTAGAGTCAGTGTCATTGACAGTGTGTTGGCAGTAGCCACTCAATGTTAGTGGTGGCTGTTTAACAGTCTGATGGCCTTGAGATAGAAGCTGTTTTTCAGTCTCTCGGTCCCAGCTTTGATGCACCTGTACTGACCTCGCCTTCTGGATGGCAGCGGGGTGAACAGGCAGTGGCTCGGGTGGTTGATGTCCTTGATGATCTTTATGGCCTTCCTGTAGCATCGGGTGGTGTAGGTGTCCTGGAGGGCAGGTAGTTTGCCCCCGGTGATGCGTTGTGCAGACCTCACTACCCTCTGGAGAGCCTTACGGTTGAGGGCGGTGCAGTTGCCATACCAGGCGGTGATACAGCCCGCCAGGATGCTCTCGATTGTGCATCTGTAGAAGTTTGTGAGTGCTTTTGGTGACAAGCCGAATTTCTTCAGCCTCCTGAGGTTGAAGAGGCGCTGCTGCGCCTTCCTCACGATGCTGTCTGTGTGAGTGGACCAATTCAGTTTGTCTGTGACCTGGTACCCCTGCACATTGACTCAGTACTGGTACCCTGTGTATATAGCCATGTTATTACCTAGTACCCCTGTATATAGCCATGTTATTACCTAGTACCCCTGTATATGACTCTGTACTGGTACCCTGTGTATATAGCCATGTTATTACCTAGTACCACTGTATATGACTCTGTACTGGTACCCTGTGTATATAGCCATGTTATTACCTAGTACCCCTGTATATGACTCTGTACTGGTACCCTGTATATAGCCATGTTATTACCTAGTACCCTGTATATGACTCTGTACTGGTACCCTGTGTATATAGCCATGTTATTACCTAGTACCACTGTATATGACTCAGTACTGGTACCCTGTGTATATAGCCATGTTATTACCTAGTACCACTGTATATGACTCTGTACTGGTACCCTGTGTATATAGCCATGTTATTACCTAATACCCCTGTATATGACTCTGTACTGGTACCCTGTGTATATAGCCATGTTATTACCTAGTACCACTGTATATGACTCTGTACTGGTACCCTGTGTATATAGCCATGTTATTACCTAGTACCACTGTATATGACTCAGTACTGGTACCCCGTGTATATAGCCATGTTATCCTTACTCATTGTGTATTATAACTTATAGTATTATTTTTCTAATTTCTTTCTCTCTGCATTGTTATCAACATTTTGAGCCTGTTTCTCACTTATATTCATTTTGTTTTACAAGTGTAACTAATTATTAAATCAAATCAAATGTTATTTTTTGTATGCTTCGTAAAACAGACTAAGTAAGCATTTCACTGTTATTCTACACCTGTTGTTTTACGAAGCATGTGAGGAATACATTTGGTTGTAAATGAGATCTGTATTTCATTTTCAATATGTCATTATTAAGGGGGTATTGTGTGTGTGTGTGTGTGTATATGGGTGAGATTTAAAAAAAATAATAATCTATGTAAATCAATGTTGAAGTCAGGCTGTAAAACAACAAAATGTGGAATAAGTCAAAACAGGTAGGAATATTTTGTGAAGACCCATGTTTGTAAGTGAAACCCGGTATTTGACTGGCATCTGCTGGTCCAAACAGGAAGACGCTCCAGAGCGGCGCTCATTGGCTGTTGCCATGACATCGCTTCGGTCGATATGCGGACGCTGAGGAGTGAAGCATTCTGGGATACGGACACAAATTTGCAGCGATGCTTTGGTGAAGATTTACTCAAGACTAAATAAAACACTCTACAAAAAATGAAGGTATTGTTGCCTAGAAACAACACGGGTATAGTTATATACTTAAACCGGGTATTTCAATTAGCTACGCGTTTATATTTTGGTTGTGGTGTCCCCGAACCCAAATGTTGCTAATGTTAGCTGGCTAGCTAGCTAGCGTTACCAGTAAGGCGACTTCTTGGCTAACTAATCATTTGCACCAAGTCAAACCACCTGTTACAAACTATCTCCCTTTTATTGGGACAGGGGATATCGGTAGCAGACTTGAATGGGGGAAATATATCGATAAGAGGGACGTACCTGTAGGGTGGAGTCGGGATTCGTACCCAGGCTGAGGGTTCTGTAGACCAGGGTTTCACCAGCTCTATCCTGGAGCTTCCCCTCTGTGCACGTTTTGGGTTTGTACTACATAGCTGAGTCAAGCAACCAGCTCATTATCATGTAACCAGCTCATTATCAAGCAACCAGTTCATTATCAAGCAACCAGCTCATGATCAAGCAACAAGCTCATTATCAAGCAACCAGCTCATTATCAAGCTTCCAGCTCATGCTCAAGCAACCAGCTCATGATCAAGCAACCAGCTCATGATCAAGCAACCAGCTCGTTATCAAGCAACCAGCTCATGATCAAGCTTCCAGCTCATGATCAAGCAACCAGCTCATGATCAAGCAACCAGCTCATGATCAAGCAACCAGCTCATTATCAAGCTTAGATTTTTCTTTAACAAGCTGTGTACAACAAGGGCAAAAACCAAAACGTGCACCCAGGGTGGTTCCAGGGACCGACCTTGGGGAAACCCTGCTGTAGACTGCAGTGTTAAAGGGGAAGTCTGTAGAAACCCTGCTGTAGACTGCAGTGTTAAAGGGGAAGTCTGTAGAAACCCTGCTGTAGACTGCAGCGTTAAAGGGGAAGTCTGTAGAAACCCTGCTGTAGACTGCAGCGTTAAAGGGGAAGTCTGTAGAAACCCTGCTGTAGACTGCAGCGTTAAAGGGGAAGTCT
>NW_024608097.1:12500-15000 GCF_018296145.1 Oncorhynchus tshawytscha
TACCTGTTATATATATTAATATAATACCAGTCTGTATTCACCTGGACCAGAGCTACCTGTTATATATTAATATAATACCAGTCTGTATTCACCTGGACCAGAGCTACCTGTTATATATATTAATATAATACCAGTCTGTATTTACCTGGACCAGAGCTACCTGTTATATATTAATATAATACCAGTCTGTATTCACCTGGACCAGAGCTACCTGTTATATATTAATATAATACCAGTCTGTATTCACCTGGACCAGAGCTACCTGTTATATATATTAATATAATACCAGTCTGTATTCACCTGGACCAGAGCTACCTGTTATATATATTAATATAATACCAGTCTCTATTCATCAGTTTGGGGTCTGGTATCCATCACTGGGACACCAATGCCCACCTTCTACTGTAGGCTAAATATCCATATTGGACAAGACAGTTCTGTTCTATTCTGTTCAATTCTGTTTTATTCTGTTCTGTTCTGTACTGTTATTTACTATACTGTTATGTACTGTACTATACTGTACTGTACTGTTATGTACTATACTGTACTGTACTGTTATGTACTATACTGTACTGTACTGTTATGTACTATACTGTACTGTTATGTACTGTTATGTACTGTACTGTTATGTACTATACTGTACTGTACTGTTATGTACTATACTGTACTGTACTGTTATGTACTATACTGTTATGTACTATACTGTACTGTACTGTACTGTTATGTACTATACTGTACTGTACTGTTATGTACTATACTGTTATGTACTGTTATGTACTATACTGTACTGTTATGTACTGTACTGTTATGTACTGTACTGTACTGTTATGTACTATACTGTTATGTACTGTACTGTTATGTACTATACTGTTATGTACTATACTGTTATGTACTGTACTGTACTGTACTGTTATGTACTGTACTGTTATGTACTATACTGTACTGTACTGTTATGTACTATACTGTACTGTACTGTTATGTACTATACTGTACTGTACTATACTGTTATGTACTATACTGTTATGTACTATACTGTACTGTACTGTACTGTTATGTACTATACTGTACTGTACTATACTGTTATGTACTATACTGTTATGTACTATACTGTACTGTACTGTACTGTTATGTACTATACTGTACTGTACTATACTGTTATGTACTATACTGTTATGTACTACTGTTATGTACTGTACTGTTATGTACTATACTGTTACTGTACTGTATGTACTGTACTTATGTACTGTACTGTTATGTGTTACTGTACTGTACTGTTATGTACTATACTGTACTGTACTGTTATGTACTGTACTGTTATGTACTATACTGTACTGTACTGTTATGTACTATACTGTACTGTACTGTTATGTACTATACTGTACTGTACTATACTGTTATGTACTATACTGTTATGTACTATACTGTACTGTACTGTACTGTTATGTACTATACTGTACTGTACTATACTGTTATGTACTATACTGTTATGTACTATACTGTACTGTACTGTACTGTTATGTACTGTTACTGTACTGTACTATACTGTTATGTACTATACTGTTATGTACTATACTGTACTGTACTGTTATGTACTGTACTGTACTGTACTGTACTGTACTGTTATGTACTGTACTGTACTGTACTGTACTGTACTGTTATGTACTATACTGTACTGTACTGTTATGTACTATACTGTACTGTACTGCTATGTACTACACTGTACTGTACTGTTATGTACTATACTGTACTATACTGTTATGTACTGTTATGTACTATACTGTTATTTACTATACTGTACTATACTGTTATGTACTATACTGTTATGTACTATACTGTACTGTTATGTACTATACTGTACTGTTATGTACTGTACTGTACTGTTATGTACTGTACTGTACTGTACTGTTATGTACTGTACTGTACTGTTATGTACTATACTGTACTGTACTGTCATGTACTATACTGTACTGTACTATACTGTACTATACTGTTATGTACTGTACTGTCATGTACTATACTGTACTATACTGTACTGTTATGTACTATACTGTACTGTTATGTACTGTACTGTACTGTACTGTTATGTACTATACTGTACTGTACTGTTATGTACTATACTGTACTGTACTGTTATGTACTATACTGTACTGTACTGTTATGTGCTATACTGTTATGTACTGTACTGTTATGTACTATACTGTTATGTACTGTACTGTTATGTACTGTACTGTTATGTACTGTACTGTACTGTACTGTTATGTACTGTACTGTACTGTACTGTACTGTACTGTACTGTACTGTACTGTACTGTTATGTACTGTTATGTACTATACTGTACTGTTATGTACTGTTATGTACTGTACTGTTATGTACTGTTATGTACTATACTGTACTGTACTGTACTGTACTGTTATATACTGTACTGTACTGTTATGTACTGTTATGTACTATACTGTACTGTACTGTTATGTGCTATACTGTACTGTACTGTTATGTACTG
>NW_024608097.1:20000-25000 GCF_018296145.1 Oncorhynchus tshawytscha
TGTCCTGGGTAACAACACACACACTGTCCTGGGTAACAACACACACACTGTCCTGGGTAACAACGCACACACTGTCCTGGGTAATAACGCACACACTGTCCTGGGTAACAACGCACACACTGTCCTGGGTAACAACACACACACTGTCCTGGGTAACAACACACACTGTCCTGGGTAACAACACACACTGTCCTGGGTAACAACACACACTGTCCTGGGTAACAACACACACTGTCCTGGGTAACAACACACACTGTCCTGGGTAACAACACACACACTGTCCTGGGTAACAACACACACACTGTCCTGGGTAACAACACACACACTGTCCTGGGTAACAACACACACACTGTCCTGGGTAACAACACACACTGTCCTGGGTAACAACACACACTGTCCTGGGTAACAACACACACTGTCCTGGGTAACAACACACACTGTCCTGGGTAACAACGCACACTGTCCTGGGTAACAACGCACACTGTCCTGGGTAACAACGCACACTGTCCTGGGTAACAACACACACACTGTCCTGGGTAACAACGCACACTGTCCTGGGTAACAACGCACACACTGTCCTGGGTAACAACACACACACTGTCCTGGGTAACAACACACACTGTCCTGGGTAACAACACACACTGTCCTGGGTAACAACACACACTGTCCTGGGTAACAACACACACACTGTCCTGGGTAACAACACACACACTGTCCTGGGTAATAACGCACACACTGTCCTGGGTAACAACACACACACTGTCCTGGGTAACAACACACACACTGTCCTGGGTAACAACACACACACTGTCCTGGGTAACAACACACACTGTCCTGGGTAACAACACACACTGTCCTGGGTAACAACACACACTGTCCTGGGTAACAACACACACTGTCCTGGGTAACAACACACACTGTCCTGGGTAACAACACACTGTCCTGGGTAACAACACACTGTCCTGGGTAACAACACACACTGTCCTGGGTAACAACGCACACTGTCCTGGGTAACAACGCACACTGTCCTGGGTAACAACGCACACTGTCCTGGGTAACAACGCACACTGTCCTGGGTAACAACGCACACACTGTCCTGGGTAACAACGCACACTGTCCTGGGTAACAACGCACACACTGTCCTGGGTAACAACGCACACACTGTCCTGGGTAACAACACACACTGTCCTGGGTAACAACACACACACTGTCCTGGGTAACAACACACACACTGTCCTGGGTAACAACACACACACTGTCCTGGGTAACAACGCACACACTGTCCTGGGTAATAACGCACACACTGTCCTGGGTAACAACGCACACACTGTCCTGGGTAACAACACACACACTGTCCTGGGTAACAACACACACTGTCCTGGGGTAAACACACACTGTCCTGGGTAACAACACACACTGTCCTGGGTAACAACACACACTGTCCTGGGTAACAACACACACTGTCCTGGGTAACAACACACACTGTCCTGGGTAACAACACACACTGTCCTGGGTAACAACACACACACTGTCCTGGGTAACAACACACACGCTGTCCTGGGTAACAACGCACGCTGTCCTGGGTAACAACGCACACTGTCCTGGGTAACAACGCACACTGTCCTGGGTAACAACGCACACTGTCCTGGGTAACAACGCACACTGTCCTGGGTAACAACGCACACTGTCCTGGGTAACAACACACACTGTCCTGGGTAACAACACACACACTGTCCTGGGTAACAACGCACACTGTCCTGGGTAACAACGCACACTGTCCTGGGTAACAACACACCACTGTCCTGGGTAACAACACACACACTGTCCTGGGTAACAACACACACTGTCCTGGGTAACAACACACACACTGTCCTGGGTAACAACACACACTGTCCTGGGTAACAACACACTGTCCTGGGTAACAACACACACTGTCCTGGGTAACAACACAGATCATTGTGTTTGGTTTTAAATTCTTACGTACTCTCTTTCTCTATCACTCTGTCACACACACACACACACACACACACACACACACACACACACACACACACACAGGAAAGCACACTAAGCGTATCACCTGTGGCTGTTGGAGTTCTCAGAACCTGTTGGCGCTGGGCAGCGAGGACTGCAGCGTAACCATTAGCAACCAGGAGGGAGACACCGTCCGACAGGTAACACCGTCATAAATAATCATGTCTTGTTAGCTGACTTGCCTAGTTAAATAAAAGGATAAATGAACACACCATCCTACAGTACTTCTATATCAACCTTTCTCTCGTTCTCCCTCCGTCTCTCTCCTCTCTCTATCCTTCTCTCGTTCTCCCTCCGTCTCTATCCTTCTCTCGTTCTCCCTCCGTCTCTCTCCTCTCTATCCTTCTCTCGTTCTCCCTCCGTCTCTCTCCTCTCTATCCTTCTCTCGTTCTCCCTCCGTCTCTCTCCTCTCTCTATCCTTCTCTCGTTCTCCCTCCCTCTCTATCCTTCTCTCGTTCTCCCTCCCTCTCTCTATCCTTCTCTCGTTCTCCCTCTGTCTCTCTCCTCTCTCTATCCTTCTCTCTCCTCTCTCTATCCTTCTCTCGTTCTCCCTCCGTCTCTCTCCTCTCTCTATCCTTATCTCGTTCTCCCTCCATCTCTATCCTTCTCTCGTTCTCCCTCCCTCTCTCTATCCTTCTCTCGTTCTCCCTCTGTCTCTCTCCTCTCTCTATCCTTCTCTCTCCTCTCTCTATCCTTCTCTCGTCCTCCCTCCGTCTCCTCTCCCTGTCCTTCTCTCCATCTCCCTCCCCTCTCTCCCCATCTCCCTCCCCCTCTCTCCCCATCTCTCTCCCCCTCTATCCCTCCCTCCCCCCAGACGTCGGTGCGTTCTGACCCAGCTGATGTCCAGTTCTCTGTGATGAAGACAGACGAGAGGTCTTCCCCAGGAGAGAGCACAGTGAGTGTTGCTGTGCCAGTCTGTTACTGACTGTTCATGAAGCATTTCCTTACGGGTAACATAGAGCTGGGTAACATAGAGCTGGGTAACATAGAGCTGGGTAACATAGAGCTGGGTAACATAGAGCTGGGTAACATAGAGCTGGGTATCATGGAGCTGGGTATCATAGAGCTGGGTATCATAGAGCTGGGTATCATAGAGCTGGGTATCATAGAGCTGGGTATCATAGAGCTGGGTAACATAGAGCTGGGTAACATAGAGCTGGGCCACATAGAGCTGGGTATCATAGAGCTGGGTAACATAGAGCTGGTTAACATAGAGCTGGGCCACATAGAGCTGGGCCACATAGAGCTGGGTAACATAGAGCTGGGTATCATAGAGCTGGGTATCATAGAGCTGGGTAACATAGAGCTGGGTAACATAGAGCTGGGTAACATAGAGCTGGGTAACATAGAGCTGGGTAACATAGAGCTGGGTAACATAGAGCTGGGTAACATAGAGCTGGGTATCATAGAGCTGGGTATCATAGAGCTGGGTATCATAGAGCTGGGTAACATAGAGCTGGGTAGCATAGAGCTGGGTAGCATAGAGCTGGGTATCATAGAGCTGGGTATCATAGAGCTGGGTATCATAGAGCTGGGTAACATAGAGCTGGGTATCAGAGCTGGGTAACATAGAGCTGGGTAACATAGAGCTGGGTAACATAGAGCTGGGTAACATAGAGCTGGGTAACATAGAGCTGGGTATCATAGAGCTGGGTATCATAGAGCTGGGTATCATAGAGCTGGGTATCATAGAGCTGGGTAACATAGAGCTGGGTAACATAGAGCTGGGTAACATAGAGCTGGGTAACATGGAGCTGGGTAACATGGAGCTGGGTAACATGGAGCTGGGTAACATGGAGCTGGGTAACATGGAGCTGGGTAACATGGAGCTGGGTAACATGGAGCTGGGTAACATGGAGCTGGGTAACATGGAGCTGGGTAACATGGAGCTGGGTAACATGGAGCTGGGTAACATGGAGCTGGGTAACATGGAGCTGGGTAACATGGAGCTGGGTAACATGGAGCTGGGTAACATGGAGCTATAGGGCTGGTATATAGTAGTGCACTATGTAGGGAATAGGGTTCCATAGGGCTGGTATATAGTAGTGCACTATGTAGGGACAAGGGTTCCATTTGGATTTGGGGCTTAACCCATATCACTCATCTCTGACCTCTGACCCCATCAGGTGAGCGTTGCCGTGGGGAAGAAGACCCTGTTCCTGTTTAACCTCAACGACCCCGACAACCCCATAGAGCTGGCCTTCCAACAGCGCTACGGACACATCATCTCCTACCGCTGGTACACACACACACACACACACACACACACACTTTCTCGCACAAAACAGATTTCTTTGGCTATTTCTGTTTGAAACTTGGCATTTTCCCTCCTCCTCCTCCCCCTCCTCCCTCCTCCCCTCCCTCCCTCCCTCCCCTCCTTCTCCTCCTCCTCCTCCCCCTCCTTCCCTCCCTCCCCTCCTTCTCCTCCTCCTCCTCCTCCCCCTCCTTCCCACCTCCCCTCCTCCCCTCCCCTCCTCCCCTCCTCCTCCTCCCCCCTCCCTCCCCTCCTCCTCTCCCCCTCCCTCCCCTCCTCCTCTCCTCCCCTCCCTCCCCTCCTTCTCCTCCTCCTCCTCCTCCCCCTCCTTCCCACCTCCCCTCCTCCCCTCCCCTCCCCCCCTCCTCCCCTCTCCCTCCTCCCTCCCCTCCTCCCTCTCCCCCTACCTCCCCTCCTCTCCCCCTACCTCTTCCCCCTCCCCCTCCTCCTCCTCCTCCTCTCCCCTCCTCCCAGGTATGGTGATGGCTACATCCTGATCGGTTTCTCTCAGGGTTATTTTGTGGTGATCTCCACCCACATCAGAGAGATCGGTCAGGAGCTGTTCCAGGCTCACAACCATAAAGACAGTCTGACCAGCGTTGCCATTTCCTCTGCTCTCAACAAGGCTGCTTCCTGTGGGGACAACAGGTACACACACACACACACACTATACACACACACACACACACACACACACACACACACACACTGC
>NW_024608097.1:27500-32500 GCF_018296145.1 Oncorhynchus tshawytscha
CACACACCTCCTAGTGTGTCTCTCCATGTCTCCTCCCAGAGTGGTGTGATAGTGTGTGTCTCTCCATGTCTCCTCCAGAGTGGTGTGATAGTGTGTGTCTCTCCATGTCTCTCCATGTCTCCTCCCAGAGTGGTGTGATAGTGTGTGTCTCTCCATGTCTCCTCTCAGAGTGGTGTGATAGTGTGTGTCTCTCCATGTCTCCTCCCAGAGTGGTGTGATAGTGTGTGTCTCCATGTCTCCTCCCAGAGTGGTGTGATAGTGTGTGTCTCTCCATGTCTCCTCCCAGAGTGGTGTGATAGTGTGTGTCTCCATGTCTCCTCCCAGAGTGGTGTGATAGTGTGTGTCTCTCCATGTCTCTCCATGTCTCCTCCCAGAGTGGTGTGATAGTGTGTGTCTCTCCATGTCTCCTCCAGAGTGGTGTGATAGTGTGTGTCTCTCCATGTCTCCTCTCAGAGTGGTGTGATAGTGTGTGTCTCCATGTCTCCTCCAGAGTGGTGTGATAGTGTGTCTCTCCATGTCTCCTCCAGAGTGGTGTGATAGTGTGTGTCTCCATGTCTCCTCCAGAGTGGTGTGATAGTGTGTGTCTCCATGTCTCCTCCAGAGTGGTGTGATAGTGTGTGTCTCTCCATGTCTCTCCATGTCTCCTCCCAGAGTGGTGTGATAGTGTGTCTCTCCATGTCTCCTCTCAGAGTGGTGTGATAGTGTGTCTCTCCATGTCTCTCCATGTCTCCTCTCAGAGTGGTGTGATAGTGTGTGTCTCTCCATGTCTCTCCATGTCTCCTCCCAGAGTGGTGTGATAGTGTGTGTCTCTCCATGTCTCCTCCAGAGTGGTGTGATAGTGTGTGTCTCTCCATGTCTCTCCATGTCTCCTCCCAGAGTGGTGTGATAGTGTGTGTCTCTCCATGTCTCCTCCAGAGTGGTGTGATAGTGTGTGTCTCTCCATGTCTCCTCCCAGAGTGGTGTGATAGTGTGTGTCTCCATGTCTCCTCCCAGAGTGGTGTGATAGTGTGTGTCTCTCCATGTCTCCTCCCAGAGTGGTGTGATAGTGTGTGTCTCCATGTCTCCTCCCAGAGTGGTGTGATAGTGTGTGTCTCTCCATGTCTCTCCATGTCTCCTCCCAGAGTGGTGTGATAGTGTGTGTCTCTCCATGTCTCCTCCAGAGTGGTGTGATAGTGTGTGTCTCTCCATGTCTCCTCTCAGAGTGGTGTGATAGTGTGTGTCTCCATGTCTCCTCCAGAGTGGTGTGATAGTGTGTCTCTCCATGTCTCCTCCAGAGTGGTGTGATAGTGTGTGTCTCCATGTCTCCTCCAGAGTGGTGTGATAGTGTGTGTCTCCATGTCTCCTCCAGAGTGGTGTGATAGTGTGTGTCTCTCCATGTCTCTCCATGTCTCCTCCCAGAGTGGTGTGATAGTGTGTGTCTCCATGTCTCCTCCAGAGTGGTGTGATAGTGTGTGTCTCTCCATGTCTCTCCATGTCTCCTCCCAGAGTGGTGTGATAGTGTGTGTCTCTCCATGTCTCCTCCCAGAGTGGTGTGATAGTGTGTGTCTCTCCATGTCTCCTCCCAGAGTGGTGTGATAGTGTGTGTCTCCATGTCTCCTCCCAGAGTGGTGTGATAGTGTGTCTCTCCATGTCTCCTCCCAGAGTGGTGTGATAGTGTGTCTCTCCATGTCTCCTCCCAGAGTGGTGTGATAGTGTGTCTCTCCATGTCTCCTCCCAGAGTGGTGTGATAGTGTGTCTCTCCATGTCTCCTCCCAGAGTGGTGTGATAGTGTGTGTCTCCATGTCTCCTCCCAGAGTGGTGTGATAGTGTGTCTCTCCATGTCTCCTCCCAGAGTGGTGTGATAGTGTGTCTCTCCATGTCTCCTCCCAGAGTGGTGTGATAGTGTGTCTCTCCATGTCTCCTCTCAGAGTGGTGTGATAGTGTGTGTCTCTCCATGTCTCTCCATGTCTCCTCTCAGAGTGGTGTGATAGTGTGTGTCTCTCCATGTCTCTCCATGTCTCCTCCCAGAGTGGTGTGATAGTGTGTGTCTCTCCATGTCTCCTCTCAGAGTGGTGTGATAGTGTGTGTCTCTCCATGTCTCCTCCCAGAGTGGTGTGATAGTGTGTGTCTCTCCATGTCTCCTCCCAGAGTGGTGTGATAGTGTGTGTCTCTCCATGTCTCCTCTCAGAGTGGTGTGATAGTGTGTGTTTCTCCATGTCTCCTCCCAGAGTGGTGTGATAGTGTGTGTCTCTCCATGTCTCCTCTCAGAGTGGTGTGATAGTGTGTGTCTCTCCATGTCTCCTCCCAGAGTGGTGTGATAGTGTGTGTCTCTCCATGTCTCTCCATGTCTCCTCTCAGAGTGGTGTGATAGTGTGTGTCTCTCCATGTCTCTCCATGTCTCCTCCCAGAGTGGTGTGATAGTGTGTCTCTCCATGTCTCTCCATGTCTCCTCTGAGTGGTGTGATAGTGTGTGTCTCTCCATGTCTCTCCATGTCTCCTCCCAGAGTGGTGTGATAGTGTGTGTCTCTCCATGTCTCCTCCCAGAGTGGTGTGATAGTGTGTGTCTCTCCATGTCTCCTCCCAGAGTGGTGTGATAGTGTGTGTCTCTCCATGTCTCCTCCAAAGTGGTGTGATAGTGTGTCTCTCCATGTCTCCTCCCAGAGTGGTGTGATAGTGTGTGTCTCTCCATGTCTCCTCTCAGAGTGGTGTGATAGTGTGTCTCTCCATGTCTCCTCCCAGAGTGGTGTGATAGTGTGTGTCTCTCCATGTCTCCTCCCAGAGTGGTGTGATAGTGTGTGTCTCTCCATGTCTCTCCATGTCTCTCCATGTCTCTCCATGTCTCCTCTCAGAGTGGTGTGATAGTGTGTGTCTCTCCATGTCTCCTCCAGAGTGGTGTGATAGTGTGTGTCTCTCCATGTCTCCTCCAGAGTGGTGTGATAGTGTGTGTCTCTCCATGTCTCCTCTCAGAGTGGTGTGATAGTGTGTGTCTCTCCATGTCTCCTCTCAGAGTGGTGTGATAGTGTGTGTCTCTCCATGTCTCTCCATGTCTCCTCCCAGAGTGGTGTGATAGTGTGTGTCTCTCCATGTCTCCTCCCAGAGTGGTGTGATAGTGTGTGTCTCTCCATGTCTCTCCATGTCTCTCCATGTCTCTCCATGTCTCCTCCCAGAGTGGTGTGATAGTGTGTGTCTCTCCATGTCTCCTCCAGAGTGGTGTGATAGTGTGTGTCTCTCCATGTCTCCTCCCAGAGTGGTGTGATAGTGTGTGTCTCTCCATGTCTCCTCCCAGAGTGGTGTGATAGTGTGTGTCTCCATGTCTCCTCCCAGAGTGGTGTGATAGTGTGTCTCTCCATGTCTCCTCCCAGAGTGGTGTGATAGTGTGTCTCTCCATGTCTCCTCCCAGAGTGGTGTGATAGTGTGTCTCTCCATGTCTCCTCCCAGAGTGGTGTGATAGTGTGTCTCTCCATGTCTCCTCCCAGAGTGGTGTGATAGTGTGTGTCTCCATGTCTCCTCCCAGAGTGGTGTGATAGTGTGTCTCTCCATGTCTCCTCCCAGAGTGGTGTGATAGTGTGTCTCTCCATGTCTCCTCCCAGAGTGGTGTGATAGTGTGTCTCTCCATGTCTCCTCTCAGAGTGGTGTGATAGTGTGTGTCTCTCCATGTCTCTCCATGTCTCCTCTCAGAGTGGTGTGATAGTGTGTGTCTCTCCATGTCTCTCCATGTCTCCTCCCAGAGTGGTGTGATAGTGTGTGTCTCTCCATGTCTCCTCTCAGAGTGGTGTGATAGTGTGTGTCTCTCCATGTCTCCTCCCAGAGTGGTGTGATAGTGTGTGTCTCTCCATGTCTCCTCCCAGAGTGGTGTGATAGTGTGTGTCTCTCCATGTCTCCTCTCAGAGTGGTGTGATAGTGTGTGTTTCTCCATGTCTCCTCCCAGAGTGGTGTGATAGTGTGTGTCTCTCCATGTCTCCTCTCAGAGTGGTGTGATAGTGTGTGTCTCTCCATGTCTCCTCCCAGAGTGGTGTGATAGTGTGTGTCTCTCCATGTCTCTCCATGTCTCCTCTCAGAGTGGTGTGATAGTGTGTGTCTCTCCATGTCTCCTCCCAGAGTGGTGTGATAGTGTGTGTCTCTCCATGTCTCCTCCCAGAGTGGTGTGATAGTGTGTGTCTCTCCATGTCTCCTCTCAGAGTGGTGTGATAGTGTGTGTCTCTCCATGTCTCCTCCCAGAGTGGTGTGATAGTGTGTGTCTCTCCATGTCTCTCCATGTCTCCTCCCAGAGTGGTGTGATAGTGTGTGTCTCTCCATGTCTCCTCCCAGAGTGGTGTGATAGTGTGTGTCTCTCCATGTCTCCTCCAGAGTGGTGTGATAGTGTGTGTCTCCATGTCTCCTCCAGAGTGGTGTGATAGTGTGTCTCTCCATGTCTCCTCTCAGAGTGGTGTGATAGTGTGTCTCTCCATGTCTCTCCATGTCTCCTCCCAGAGTGGTGTGATAGTGTGTGTCTCTCCATGTCTCCTCCAGAGTGGTGTGATAGTGTGTGTCTCTCCATGTCTCTCCATGTCTCCTCCCAGAGTGGTGTGATAGTGTGTGTCTCTCCATGTCTCCTCTCAGAGTGGTGTGATAGTGTGTGTCTCTCCATGTCTCTCCATGTCTCCTCCCAGAGTGGTGTGATAGTGTGTGTCTCTCCATGTCTCCTCCCAGAGTGGTGTGATAGTGTGTGTCTCTCCATGTCTCTCCATGTCTCTCCATGTCTCTCCATGTCTCCTCTCAGAGTGGTGTGATAGTGTGTGTCTCTCCATGTCTCCTCCAGAGTGGTGTGATAGTGTGTGTCTCTCCATGTCTCCTCCAGAGTGGTGTGATAGTGTGTGTCTCTCCATGTCTCCTCTCAGAGTGGTGTGATAGTGTGTGTCTCTCCATGTCTCTCCATGTCTCCTCCCAGAGTGGTGTGATAGTGTGTGTCTCCATGTCTCCTCCCAGAGTGGTGTGATAGTGTGTGTCTCCATGTCTCCTCCCAGAGTGGTGTGATAGTGTGT
>NW_024608097.1:42500-48984 GCF_018296145.1 Oncorhynchus tshawytscha
ACCCTCTCTCTCTCTCTCTTCTCTCCCCTCTCACTCTCTTCCCTCCCACCTCTCTCTCTCTCTCTGTGTCTCTCTCTCTCTCTTCCCTCCCCCTCTCTCTCTCTCTTCCCTCCCCCCTCTCTCTCTCTCTCTCTCTCTCTCTCTCTCTCTCTCTCTCTCTCTCTTCCCTCCCACCTCTCTCTTCCCTCCCCCCCTCTCTCTCTCTCTCTCTCTCTCTCTCTCTCTCTCTCTCTCTCTCTCTCTCTTCCCTCCCACCTCTCTCTCTTCCCTCCCACCTCTCTCTCTCTCTCTCTCTCTCTTCTCTCTTCCTCCCACCTCTCTCTCTCTTCCCTCCCCCTCTCTCTCTCTCTCTCTCTCTCTTCCCTCCCACCTCTCTCTCTTCCCTCCCACCTCTCTCTCTCTCTCTCTCTCTCTCTCTCCTCTCTTCTCTCCCACCTCTCTCTCTCTCTTCCCTCCCACCTCTCTCTCTCTCTCTCTTCCCTCCCACCTCTCTCTCTCTCCCTCTCTCTCTCTCTCTCTCTGTCTCTCTCTTCCCACCTCTCTCTCTCTCTCTCTTCCCTCCCCCTCTCTCTCTCTCTCTCTCTCTCTCTCTCTCTCTCTCTCTCTCTCTCTTCCCTCCCACCTCTCTCTCCCTCTCTCTCTCCCTCTCTCTCTCTCTCTCTCTGTCGCTTCCCACCTCTCTCTCTCTCTCTCTTCCCTCCCACCTCTCTCTCTCTCTCTCTCTCCCTCTCTCTCTCTCTCTCTCTCTGTCTCTCTCTCTCTCTCTCTCTCTCTCTCTCTCTCTCTTCCCTCCCACCTCTCTCTCCCTCTCTCTCTCTCCCTCTCTCTCTCTCTCTCTCTGTCGCTTCCCACCTCTCTCTCTCTCTCTCTTCCCTCCCACCTCTCTTCCCTCCCACCTCTCTCTCTCTCTCGCTGTAGGGTATAGAAGACAGGAGTTTGTTAGCAGGTCATCTGGCTATGTTCCTGAATGACTATAACCTGGCTCAGGACCTCTACCTAGAGTCTTCCTGTCCCAACACAGCCCTGGAGGTAACACACACACACACACGGACACGGACGGACACTAGGGTTAAATATTCTCCCTTTTTTTTTGTTTCCAAATGTTCCATCCAGAGAATAAATCCCTTTTCTCCTGGGTAACTTGGTATTTCCAGCCCAAACAGTAAGTGTCATACACATTAAAACCTCTACAGGATCGGTGGGTCCTCCCCCTGTGGGGCGGTTGAGCTAACGTAGGCTAATGCGATTTAGCATGAGGTTGAGTTAACGTAGGCTAATGCGATTAGCATGAGGTTGAGCTAACGTAGGCTAATGCGATTAGCATGAGGTTGAGTTAACGTAGGCTAATGCGATTAGCATGAGGTTGAGTTAACGTAGGCTAATGCGATTAGCATGAGGTTGAGCTAACGTAGGCTAATGCGATTAGCATGAGGTTGAGCTAACGTAGGCTAATGCGATTAGCATGAGGTTGAGCTAACGTAGGCTAATGCGATTAGCATGAGGTTGAGTTAACGTAGGCTAATGCGATTAGCATGAGGTTGAGCTAACGTAGGCTAATGCGATTAGCATGAGGTTGAGTTAACGTAGGTTAATGTGATTAGCATGAGGTTGTAAATAACAAGAACATTTCCCAGGACATAGACATATCTGATATTGGCAGAAAGCTTAAATTATTGTGAATCTAACTTCACTGTCCAATTTACAGTAGATATTACAGTGAAATAATACCATGCTATTGTTTGAGGAGAGTGCACAGTTATGAACTGAAAGTTATCAATAAACCAATTAGGCACATCTTGATACAAAAGTTGGAACATAAATGCGATGGTTCATTGGATCAGTCTAAATCTCTAAAACGTTGCACATACACTGCTACCATCTAGTGGCCACAATCTAAATTGCACCAGGACTGGAATAATACATGATGGCCTTTCTCTTGCATTTCAACGATGATGGTACAAACAACAACAACAAATAATGTTTATTTATTTGTGTTATCTTTCACCAGATCTAATGTGTTATATTCTACTACATTAATTACACATTTCCACAAACTTCAACGTGTTTCCTTTTCAAATGGTATCAAGAATATGCAGATCCTTGATTCAGGTCCTGAGCTACAGACAGTCAGATCCTTGATTCAGGTCCTGAGCTACAGACAGTCAGATCCTTGATTCAGGTCCTGAGCTACAGACAGTCAGATCCTTGATTCAGGTCCTGAGCTACAGACAGTCAGATCCTTGATTCAGGTCCTGAGCTACAGACAGTCAGATCCTTGATTCAGGTCCTGAGCTACAGACAGTCAGATCCTTGATTCAGGTCCTGAGCTACAGACAGTCAGATCCTTGATTCAGGTCCTGAGCTACAGACAGTCAGATCCTTGATTCAGGTCCTGAGCTACAGACAGTCAGATCCTTGATTCAGGTCCTGAGCTACAGACAGTCAGATCCTTGATTCAGGTCCTGAGCTACAGACAGTCAGATCCTTGATTCAGGTCCTGAGCTACAGACAGTCAGATCCTTGATTCAGGTCCTGAGCTACAGACAGTCAGATCCTTGATTCAGGTCCTGAGCTACAGACAGTCAGATCCTTGATTCAGGTCCTGAGCTACAGACAGTCAGATCCTTGATTCAGGTCCTGAGCTACAGACAGTCAGATCCTTGATTCAGGTCCTGAGCTACAGACAGTCAGATCCTTGATTCAGGTCCTGAGCTACAGACAGTCAGATCCTTGATTCAGGTCCTGAGCTACAGACAGTCAGATCCTTGATTCAGGTCCTGAGCTACAGACAGTCAGATCCTTGATTCAGGTCCTGAGCTACAGACAGTCAGATTTGAGTCATTTTAGGTTGAAAATGAAAGGGGGGGGAAAACAGGCGGATTTGATCAGAGTTTTGATCGGCATCAAAACTCGAGTCTGATCCGACCTGATCCTACCCAGTCCAGCCCGATCCTGCCTGATCCTACCTGATCCTACCTGATCCTAGCTGATCCTACCTGATTCTGCCTGATCCTGCCTGATTCTACCTGATCCTGCCTGATTCTACCTGATCCTGCCTGATTCTACCTGATCCTGCCTGATCCTACCCGATCCTACCTGATACTACCTGATCCAACCCGAATCTACCTGATCCTGCCTGATCCAATCTGTTCCTACCTGAATCTACCTGATCCAGCCTGATCCTACCTGATCCTACCTTATCCTGCCTGATCCTACCTGATCCTACCCAATCCAGCCCGATCCTGCCTGATCCTACCTGATCCTGCCTGATCCGACCTGATCCTGCCTGATTCTACCTGATCCTGCCTGATCCACCCATCCTACCTGATCCAACCCAAATCTACATAATCCTGTCTGATCCAACCTGTGTTTACCTGAATCTGCCTGATCCTGCCTGATCCTACCTGATCCTACCTGATCCAGCCCGAATCTACCTGATCCTGCCTGATCCAACCTGTTCCTACCTGAATCTACCTGATCCTGCCTGATCCTACCTTATCCTGCCTGATCCTACCTGATCCTGCCTGATCCTACCTGATCCTACCCAATCCAGCCCGATCCTGCCCGATCCTACCTGATCCTGCCTGATCCTACCCGATCCTGCCTGACCCTACCTGATCCTGCCTGATCCGACCTGATCCTGCCTGATTCTACCTGATCCTGCCTGATTCTACCCATCCTACCCGATCCTACCAGATCCTACCTGATCCTACCTGATCCAACCCAAATCTACCTGATCCTGCCTGATCCAACCTGTTCCTACCTGAATCTACCTGATCCTACCTGATCCTGCCTGATCCAACCTCATCCAACCTGATTCTACCTGATCCTGCCTGAATCTACCTGAATCTACCTGATCCTACCTGATGAGTTAGAGGCTTATTATGCATGACTCCCGAGTGGCGCAGTGGTCTAAGGCACTGCATCTCAGTGTAAGCGGCGTCACTACAGTCCCTGGTTCGATTCCAGGCTGTATCACAGCGGTCTAAGGCACTGCATCTCAGTGTAAGAGGCGTCGCTACAGTCCCTGGTTCGATTCCAGGCTGTATCACAGCGGTCTAAGGCACTGCATCTCAGTGTAAGAGGCGTCACTACAGTCCCTGGTTCGAATCTAGTCTGTATCACATCCGGCTGTGATTGGGAGGCCCATAGGGCGGTGCACAATCGGCCCAGACACACACACACACACACAGTGTGGGGGTCCATAATGTGTATAATTGATGCTGGTCATTGGGACAGTGCTCTGATGCTGGTCATTGGGACAGTGCTCTGATGCTGGTCATTGGGACAGTGCTCTGATGCTGGTCATTGGGACAGTGCTCTGATGCTGGTCATTGGGACAGTGCTCTGATGCTGGTCATTGGGACAGTGCTCTGATGCTGGTCATTGGGACAGTGCTCTGATGCTGGTCATTGGGACAGTGCTCTGATGCTGGTCATTGGGACAGTGCTCTGATGCTGGTCATTGGGACAGTGCTCTGATGCTGGTCATTGGGACAGTGCTCTGATGCTTGTCTGATAACTCTGTGTGTATTAGATGAGGAGGGACCTGCAACATTGTGACAGTGCTCTGATGCTGGTCATTGGGACAGTGCTCTGATGCTGGTCATTGGGACAGTGTTCTGATGCTTGTCTGATAACTCTGTGTGTATTAGATGAGGAGGGACCTGCAACATTGTGACAGTGCTCTGATGCTGGTCATTGGGACAGTGCTCTGATGCTGGTCATTGGGACAGTGTTCTGATGCTTGTCTGATAACTCTGTGTGTATTAGATGAGGAGGGACCTGCAACATTGTGACAGTGCTCTGATGCTGGTCATTGGGACAGTGCTCTGATGCTGGTCATTGGGACAGTGCTATGATGCTGGTCTTTGGGACAGTGCTCTGATGCTGGTCTGATAACTCTGTGTGTATTAGATGAGGAGGGACCTGCAGCATTGAGACAGTGCTCTGATGCTGGTCATTGGGACAGTGCTCTGATGCTGGTCACTGGGACAGTGCTCTGATGCTGGTCATTGGGACAGTGCTCTGATGCTGGTCATTGGGACAGTGCTCTGATGCTGGTCTGATAACATTAGATGAGGAGGGACCTGCAGCATTGGGACAGTGCTCTGATGCTGGTCATTGGGACAGTGCTCTGATGCTGGTCATTGGGACAGTGCTCTGATGCTGGTCTGATAACATTAGATGAGAAGGGACCTGCAGCATTGGGACAGTGCTCTGATGCTGGTCTGATAACTCTGTGTGTATTAGGTGAGAAGGGACCTGCAGCATTGGGACAGTGCTCTGATGCTGGTCTGATAACATTAGATGAGAAGGGACCTGCAGCATTGGGACAGTGCTCTGATGCTGGTCTGATAACATTAGATGAGAAGGGACCTGCAGCATTGGGACAGTGCTCTGATGCTGGTCATTGGGACAGTGCTCTGATGCTGGTCATTGGGACAGTGCTCTGATGCTGGTCTGATAACTCTGTGTGTATTAGATGAGGAGGGACCTGCAGCATTGGGACAGTGCTCTGATGCTGGTCATTGGGACAGTGCTCTGATGCTGGTCATTGGGACAGTGCTCTGATGCTGGTCTGATAACTCTGTGTGTATTAGATGAGGAGGGACCTGCAGCATTGGGACAGTGCTCTGATGCTGGTCATTGGGACAGTGCTCTGATGCTGGTCTGATAACTCTGTGTGTATTAGATGAGGAGGGACCTGCAGCATTGGGACAGTGCTCTGATGCTGGTCTGATAACTCTGTGTGTATTAGATGAGGAGGGACCTGCAGCATTGGGACAGTGCTCTGATGCTGGCTAAGAGACTGGCTGAGGACCAGATACCGTTCATATCGAAGGAGTACGCTGTTCAACTGGAGTTCATGTAAGATACACACACACACACACACACACACACACACATGTTATTTATTTCAATATTTTAGTTTCATGGTCTCGTGTTTGATGTCTCTCTCTCTCTCTCTCTGTCTCTCTCTCTCTCTCTGTCTCTCTCTCTCTCTCTCTCTCTCTCTCTCTCTGTCTCTCTCTGTCTCTCTCTCTCTCTCTGTCTCTCTCTCTCTCTGTCTCTCTCTCTCTCTCTGTCTCTCTCTCTCTCTCTCTCTGTAGAGGAGACTATGTGAATGCCCTGTCTCACTATGAGAAAGGTATGACCCACAACAACAAGGCAAGTCACCACTATCCTCTGCAGTGTGTGTTGTGGTTTTATTTTTCCATACAAGCTTTTATATTCTGTATTAGAGGGGTTAAAAACCTCCTACCCTCTTATCTTTCCTCCTTTTTACACCTGTGTGTGTGTGTGTGTGTGTGTGTGTGTGTGTGTGTGGTTCCAGGAGCATGATGAGGCATGTCAGGGGGTGTGGCCAGAATGTCAATCAGGATGGGTGACATCAGAAGAGGCGCGGCCCAGGCAATCTCTCACCCGAGCAGAGGCCTGAAGAAAGACTGTGGGGTCATACTGGAGAACATGAAGGTATCACT
>NW_024608098.1:0-48987 GCF_018296145.1 Oncorhynchus tshawytscha
AACTCCTCTACAAGGTCAATGACAGGAGACAGTTCTAATCCCTTTAACTCCTCTACAAGGTCAATGACAGGGAGACAGTTCTAATCCCTTTAACTCCTCTACAAGGTCAATGACAGGGAGACAGTTCTAATCCCTTTAACTCCTCTACAAGGTCAATGACAGGGAGACAGTTCTAATCTCTTTAACTCCTCTACAAGGTCAATGACAGGGAGACAGTTCTAATCCCTTTAACTCCTCTACAAGGTCAATGACAGGGAGACAGTTCTAATCCCTTTAACTCCTCTACAAGGTCAATGACAGGGAGACAGTTCTAATCCCTTTAACTCCTCTACAAGGTCAATGACAGGGAGACAGTTCTAATCCCTTTAACTCCTCTAAAAGGTCAATGACAGTGAGACAGTTCTAATCTCTTTAACTCCTCTACAAGGTCAATGACAGGGAGACAGTTCTAATCACTGTTCCTTTCTCCATGTTGATGAATCAGATCACACTTCAACGACAACACAAAGGACATGGTGTTCTTGTTTGGAATAGAAATCCCTGGAAAATGGCTTCCGGATGTCTTTTCCAACGAGCATGTGTCCCAGTCATCGAAGTCTCATTAGAGAGAGACTATGGAGTAGTTAGAGGCCCTGAAAGGAATGGAAGAGTCAGGACTTTCACTAAATGTAATCTCCCATCAGGCTCAACTGTTCTTCCTCACTCTGAATGATAGATACACATCGACGACAAGAGATAAGATTACAAATGGCGGCAGGCAGAGAGAGAAACAATGTGCCTGCCTATACGGTCGCACATCTTACAATGAAGTGGTAAAATGTGAATCATGTTTGTTTTAAAGTGGAACAAGGAAAACGTCTTCTGGTTGCATCAGCACAGTTTGACTGAGACTACGTACTGTAGAATGAGATGTCTTCCTCCGTTCATTTTGCAATGCCTTGAGAATGTCATCAGGGCCTGCTGAATCATATTTGCTGAGGCAAAGACCTATTCATCATCATTGCTGAGAACTGATGTCAGTGTTTTTAATTTGGAGTGCTCAGGAGAAGGCATTTATATGTCCTTGTTGACTGGAAGGGTTGTGAGGAAGGAGAAAATTCCCTCTCTGTCCAGAGGAAATGTCAATACAACACACAGTGCAAAAGGTCAACCAATATCAGCGACAGCCACACTGTTTCCACCTCTTCACACTTAACTACCTTCAGCTCTGTTATTATAACATATGTCGTTATTAAGCAATAAGGCATGGGGGGGTGTGGTATATGGCCAATATACCACGGATAAGGGCTATTCTTAGACACAAGGCATCGCTGAGTGCCAGGATACAGCCATTAGCCGTGGTATATTGGCCATATACCATAAACCCCAGAGGTGCCTTATTGCTATTATAAACTGGTTACCAATGTAAGTAGAACAGTAAAAATACATGTTTTGTCATACCTGTGGTATACGGTCTGATATACCATGGCTGTCAGCCAAACAGCATTCAGGGCTGGAACTACCCAGTTTACAATACAGTATATATATTGAGTAAGACAAATAAAACACAAAATACAGGCTTCTGAGAGACTTTCCAACAGGTGCCTCCAAAAAGCATGTTTTGATTGAAACAACCTCATAAAAAATCAAATCAAATCGATTTATATAGCCCTTCATACATCAGCTGATATCTCAAAGTGCTGTACAGAAACCCAGCCTAAAACCCCAAACAGCAAGCAACGTAGGTGTAGAAGCACGGTGGCTAGGAAAAACTCAGGAGGAGACACTGTGGCCCCATCCGATGATACCCCCGGACTTTACCAAAGCACAGCCCCCACACCACTAGAGGGATATCTTCAACCACCAACTTACCATCCTGAGACAAGGCCTAGTATAGCCCACAAAGATCTCCGCCACGGCAAAACCCAAGGGGGGTGCCAACCCAGACAGGAAGATCATATCAGTGACTCAACCCACTCAAGTGACGTACCCCTTCTAGGGACGGCATGAAAGAGCACCAGTAAGCCAGTGACTCAGCCCCTGAAATAGGGTTAGAGGCAGAGAATCCCAATGGAAAGAGGGAACCGGCCAGGCAGAGACAGCAAGGGCGGTTCGTTGCTCCAGAGCCTTTCCGTTCACCTTCACACTCCTGTGCCAGACTACACTCAATCATATGACCCACTGAAGAGATGAGTCTTCTGTAAAGACTTATAGGTTGAGACCGAGTCTGCGTCTCTCACATGGGTAGGCAGACCATTCCATAAAAATTGAGCTCTATAGGAGAAAGCCCTGCCTCCAGCTGTTTGCTTAGAAATTCTAGGGACAATTAGGAGGCCTGCGTCTTGTGACCGTAGCGTACGTGTAGGTATGTACGGCAGGATCAAATCAGAGAGATAGGTAGGAGCAAGCCCATGTAATGCTTTGTAGGTTAGCAGTAAAACCTTGAAATCAGCCCTTGCTTTGACAGGAAGCCAGTGTAGGGAGGCTAGCACTGGAGTAATATGATCAAAGTTTTTTGGTTCTAGTCAGGATTCTAGCAGCCGTATTTAGCACTAACTGAAGTTTATTTAGTGCTTTATCCGGGTAGCTGGAAAGTAGAGCATTGCAGGAATCTAACCTAGAAGTAACAAAAGCATGGATTAATTTTTATGCATCATTTTTGGACAGAAAATTTCAGATTTTTGCAATGTTACGTTGATGGAAAAAATCTATCCTTGAAACAGTCTTGATATGTTCATCAAAAGAGAGATCAGGGTCCAGAGTAACGTTGAGGTCCTTCACAGTTTTATTTGAGATGACTGTACAGTCATTAAGATTAATTGTCAGATTCAACAGAAGATATCTTTGTTTCTTGGGACCTAGAACAAGCATCTCTGTTTTGTCCGAGTTTAAAAGTAGAGAGTTTGCAGCCATCCACTTCCTCATGTCTGAAACACAGGCTTCTAGCGAGGGCAATTTTGGTGCTTCACCATGATTCATTGAAATGTACAGCTGTGTGTCATCTGCATAGCAGTGAAAGTTAACATTATGTTTTCAAATGACATCCCCAAGAGGTAAAATGTATAGTGAAAACAACAGTGGTCCTAAAACGGAACCTTGAGGAACACCGAAATGTACAGTTGATTTGTCAGAGGACAAACCATTCACAGAGACAAACTGATATCTTTCCGACAGGTAAGATCTAAACCAGGCCAGAACTTGTCCTTGTAGACCAATTTGGGTTTCCAATCTCTCCAAAAGAATGTGGTGATTGATGGTATCAAAAGCAGCACTAAGGTCTAGGAGCACGAGGACAGATGCAGAGCCTCGGTCTGATGTCATTAAAAGGTCATTTACCACCTTCACAAGTGCAGTCTCAGTGCTATGATGGGGTCTAAAACCAGACTGAAGCATTTCGTATCCATTGTTTGTCTTCAGGAAGGCAGTGAGTTGCTGCGCAACAGCTTTTTCTAAAAGTTTTGAGAGGAATGGAAGATTCGATATAGGCTGATAGTTTTTTATATTTTCTGGGTCAAGGTTTGGCTTTTTCAAGAGAGGCTTTATTACTGCCACTTTTAGTGAGTTTGGTACACATCCAGTGGATAGAGAGCCATTTATTATGTTCAACATAGGAGGGCCAAGCACAGGAAGCAGCTCTTTCAGTAGTTTAGTTGGAATAGGGTCCAGTATGGAGCTTGAAGGTTTAGAGGCCATGATTATTTTCATCATTGTGTCAAGAGATATAGTACTAAAAAACTTGAGTGTCTCTCTTGATCCTAGGTCTGTAATTTGCTTTCTAATAATCATGATATTTTCCTCAAAGAAGTACATGAATTTATTACTGCTGAAGTGAAAGCCATCCTCACTTGGGGAATGCTGCTTTTCAGTTAAAAGTATCAAAAATACATTTGGGAGTGTTCTTATTTTCCTCAATTAAGTTGGAAAAATAGGATGATCGAGCAGCAGCAAGGGCTCTTCGATACTGCACGGTACTGTCTTTCCAAGCTAGTCGGAAGACTTCCAGTTTGGTGTGGCGACATTTCCGTTCCAATTTTCTGGAAGCTTGCTTCAGAGCTCGGGTATTTTCTGTATACCAGGGAGCTAGTTTCTTATGAGAAATGTTTTTAGTTTTTAGGGGTGCAACTGTATCTAGGGTATTGCGCAAGGTTAAATTGAGTTCCTCAGTTAGGTGGTTAACTGATTTTTAGTTATAAATCACAACAGAGAGAGAGGGAGAATAGAGCATAGCTAGTGATGACAGCTTCCTGTTGGTGTGAAGGGGAGAGGGCGGGAACCAATGGCTGTGCAGTAGCCTCAGAACACTGAACTGGAATCGCAAATGGCACTCTTTTCCTATATCGTGCAAAAGTAGAGCACTATGTAGAGAATAGGGTGCCATTTGGGACAACTAAGAACTGTTCTTTTCACATCACCACCCAGCAGGGAATCTGCTACACCGAACCGCCTTATTTTCCTCTGTCTTACCACACTATCAGCCTGGATGCGAAATGACCAGAACCTGGAGGATAATGACGCCTCACAGCCAGAGATGTATCTGCCAAATATGTGACAACCGTTTATAAATATTCATACCAGTAATTTCAACAATTTCTTTCACAAAGCCCATAAAACTGGGAAAATGTAGTAATCAGACAAGATTATTTGCTTAAATATCCACATTATTTCCTAAAAATCCACATAGTGACATTGAATCACATACTGTCTCTTAAGTTACTATCTAGTTTTCAGTACTTGCTATACGAACCTGTCAGTACAGTGTTGTATTATAAATCAGACAGTCTATTTGTTAATATCCACCTACTTACCAAAGGCCCTATCATTAATGAATGATGACAACTCCCCCCCCACTGGTTTACCCCAGCCGCCCCCTCCTATCTGAGCCTCTGCCCCTACATAACACTCAAGCCCCAAGTGGCTTATTGAAATTCCAAAACTAAAACACACACTCGCACACAGTCTCCTGAGTTTTCCGCACATCGTTACACGAGCGCAACCCGGCCCTCCCTCCAGCGACAGAGAGGAGCGAAGCGCTGCCAGCTCTGGCATGGATACGGAGCCAGGCTCACACAGGGGAATGGACCCAGGGCCGGAAAAACTTGGCAAGGAGTGGCTAGGAGTAACACCTGTGTGGAACACTTCTGGAACGTTTTACTGCTCAGAGACAAGAGGATCAGCTGTGGAGAGAGAGGAGACAAGAGGAGGATCAGCTGTAGAGAGAGAGAGACAAGAGGAGGATCAGCTGTGGAGAGAGAGAGGAGACAAGAGGAGGATCAGCTGTAGGAGAGAGAGGAGACAAGAGGAGGATCAGCTGTAGAGAGGATCAGCTGTAGAGAGAGAGAGGAGACAAGAGGAGGATCAGCTGTGGGAGAGAGGGAGACAAGAGGAGGATCAGCTGTGGAGAGAGAGGAGACAATATGAGGATCAGCTGTGGAGAGAGAGGAGACAAGAGGAGGATCTGTGGAGAGCTGGAGACAAGTGGAGCAGCTGTAGAGAGAGAGGGGGAGGATCAGCTGTGGAGAGAGAGGGGGAGACAGAGGAGGATCAGCTGTGGAGAGAGAGAGACAAGAGGAGGATCAGCTGTGGAGAGAGAGGAGACAAGAGGAGGATCAGCTGTGGAGAGAGAGAGGAGAACAAGAGGAGGATCAGCTGTGGAGAGAGAGAGGAGACAAGAGGAGGATCAGCTGTGGAGAGAGATCAGAGGAGACAAGAGGAGGATCAGCTGTGGAGAGAGAGGAGACAAGAGGAGGATCAGCTGTGGAGAGAGAGAGAGGAGACAAGAGGAGGATCAGCTGTGGAGAGAGAGAGGAGACAAGAGGAGATCAGCTGTGGAGAGAGAGAGGAGACAAGAGGAGGATCAGCTGTGGAGAGAGAGAGGAGACAAGAGGAGGATCAGCTGTGGAGAGAGAGGAGACAAGAGGAGGATCAGCTGTGGAGAGAGAGAGGAGACAAGAGGAGGATCAGCTGTGGAGAGAGAGACAAGAGGAGGAGCTGTGAGAGAGAGAGGAGAAAGGAGGATCAGCTGTGGAGAGAGAGAGAGGAGACAAGAGGAGGCTCAGCAGTGGAGGAGAGTGAGGAGACAAGAGGAGGATCAGCTGTGAGAGAGAGACAAGAGGAGGATCAGCTGGAGAGAGAGGAGACAAGAGGAGACAAGGAGACAAGAGGAGGATCAGCTGTGGAGAGAGACAAGAGGAGACAAGAGGAGGAGGAGGATCAGCTGTGGAGAGAGGGGAGATCAAGAGGAGGAGGATGGAGAGAGAGAGGAGACAAGGAGGATCAGCTGTGGAGAGAGAGAGGAGACAAGAGGAGGATCAGCTGTGGAAGAGAGGAGACAATATGAGGATCAGCTGTGGAGAGAGAGGAGACAAAGGAGGAGGAGGAGAGAGAGAGACAAGAGGAGGATCAGCTGTGGAGAGAGTGAGGAGACAAGAGGAGGATCAGCTGTGGGAGAGCTGTGGAGAGAGAGGAGACAAGAGGAGGATCAGCTGTGGAGAGAGGAACTCATGGAGACAAGAGGAGGATCAGCTGTGGAGAGAGAGAGGAGACAAGAGGAGGATCAGCTGACAAGAGGAGGATCAGCTGAGAGAGGAGACAAGAGGAGGATCAGCTGTGGAGAGAGAGGAGACAAGAGGAGGATCAGCTGTGGAGAGAGAGAGGACAAAAGAGGAGGATCAGCTGTGGAGAGAGAGGGGAGACAAGAGGAGGCTCAGCTGTGGAGAGAGAGAGGAGACAAGAGGAGGATCAGCTGTGGGAGAGAGAGGAGACAACAGGAGGATCAGCTGTGGGAGAGACAGAGGAGACAAGAGGAGGATCAGCTGTGGAGAGAGAGAGAGAGAGGAGACAAGAGGAGGATCAGCTGTGGAGAGAGAGAGGAGAAAAGAGGAGGATCAGCTGTGGAGACAGAGAGGAGACAAGAGGAGGATCAGCTGTGGAGAGAGAGAGGAGACAAGAGGAGGATCAGCTGTGGAGAGAGAGGAGACAAGAGGAGGATCAGCTGTGGAGAGAGTGAGGAGACAAGAGGAGGATCAGCTGTGGAGAGAGTGAGGAGACAAGATGAGGATCAGCTGTGGAGAGAGAGAGAAGACAAGATGAGGATCAGCTGTGGAGAGAGAGAGAGGCAAGAGGAGGATCACTGTGGAGAGAGTGAGGAGACAAGATGAGGATCAGCTGTGAGAGAAGACAAGATGAGGATCAGCTGTGGAGAGAGAGAGAGGAGAACGCAAGAGGAGGATCAGCTGTGGAGAGAGTGAGGAGACAAGAGGAGGATCAGCTGTGGAGAGAGAGGAGACAAGAGAGATCAGCTGTGGAGAGAGAGGAGACAAGAGGAGGATCAGCTGTGGAGAGAGAGAGGAGACAAGAGGAGGATCAGCTGTGGAGAGAGAGGAGACAATATGAGGATCAGCTGTGGAGAGAGAGGAGACAAGAGGAGGATCAGCTGTGGAGAGAGTGAGGAGAAAAGAGGAGGATCAGCATTGAGAGAGGAGAGGAGACAAGAGGAGGATCAGCTGTGGAGAGAGAGAGGAGACAACAGGAGGATCAGCTGTGGAGAGAGACAGAGGAGACAAGAGGAGGATCAGCTGTGGAGAGAGGAGAGAGACAAGAGGAGGATCAGCTGTGGAGAGAGAGAGGAGAAAAGAGGAGGATCAGCTGTGGAGACAGAGAGGAGACAAGAGGAGGATCAGCTGTGGAGAGAGAGGAGACAAGAGGAGGATCAGATGTGGAGAGAGAGAGACAAGAGGAGGATCAGCTGTGGAGAGAGTGAGGAGACAAGAGGAGGATCAGCTGTGGAGAGAGAGAGGAGACAAGAGGAGGATCAGCTGTGGAGAGAGAGAGGAGACAAGAGGAGGATCAGCTGTGGAGAGAGACAGAGGAGACAAGAGGAGGATCAGCTGTGGAGAGGATCAGCTGTGGAGAGAGAGGAGACAAGAGGAGGATCAGCTGTGGAGAAGAGAGGAGACAAGACGAGGATCAGCTGTGGAGAGAGAGAGGAGAAAAGAGGAGGATCAGCTGTGGAGACAGAGAGGAGACAAGAGGAGGATCAGCTGTGGAGAGAGTGAGAGACAAGAGGAGGATCAGAGAGAGAGAGGAGACAAGAGGAGGATCAGCTGTGGAGAGAGAGAGGAGACAAGAGGAGGATCAGCTGTGGAGAGAGAGAGGAGACAAGGAGGATCAGCTGTGGAGAGAGAGAGAGGAGACAAGAGGAGGATCAGCTGTGGAGAGAGAGAGACAAGAGGAGGATCAGCTGTGGAGAGAGAGGACAAGAGGAGGATCAGCTGTGAGAGAGAGAGAGGAGACAAGAGGAGGATCAGCTGTGGAGAGAGAGAGGAGACAAGTGGAGGATCAGCTGTGGGAGAGAGACAGAGGAGACAAGAGGAGGATCAGCTGTGGAGAGAGAGAGGAGACAAGAAGAGGAGGATCAGCTGTGGAGAGAGTGAGGAGACAAGAGGAGGATCAGCTGTGGAGAGAGAGGAGACAAGAGGAGGATCAGCTGTGAGAGAGAAGAGGAGACAAGAGGAGGATCAGCTGTGGAGAGAGAGGAGACAAGAGGAGGATCAGCTGTGGAGGAGAGAGAGAAAAGAGGAGGATCAGCTGTGGAGAGAGAGGGAGACAAGAGGAGGCTCAGCTGTGAGAGAGAGAGGAGACAAGAGGAGGATCAGCTGTGGAGAGACAACAGGAGGATCAGCTGTGGAGAGAGACAGAGGAGACAAGAGGGATCAGCTGTGGAGAGAGAGAGGAGACAAAGGAGGATCAGCTGTGGAGAGAGAGAGGAGACAAGAGGAGGATCAGCTGTGGAGAGAGAGAGAGACAAGAGGAGGATCAGCTGTGGAGAGAGAGAGGAGACAAGAGGAGGATCAGCTGTGGAGAGAGAGGAGACAAGGAGGATCAGCTGTGGAGAGAGAGAGAGACAAGAGGAGGATCAGCTGTGGAGAGAGAGAGGAGACAAGAGGAGGATCAGCTGTGGAGAGAGTGAGGAGACAAGAGGAGGATCAGCTGTGGAGAGAGAGAGACAAGAGGAGGATCAGCTGTGGAGAGAGTGAGGAGACAAGATGAGGATCAGCTGTGGAGAGAGAGGAAGACAAGATGAGGATCAGCTGTGGAGAGAGAGAGGAGGCAAGAGGAGGATCAGCTGTGGAGAGAGAGGAGACAAGAGGAGGATCAGCTGTGGAGGAGACAAGAGGAGATCAGCTGTGGAGAGAAGAGGAGACAAGAGGAGGATCAGCTGTGGAGAGAGAGGAGGAGGACTGTGGAGAGAGAGGAGACAAGAGGAGGATCAGCTGTGGAGAGAGTGAGGAGACAAGAGGAGATCAGCTGTGGAGAGGAGGAGACAATATGAGGATCAGCTGTAGAGAGAGAGAGGAGACAAGAGGAGGATCAGCTGTGGAGAGAGTGAGGAGACAAGAGGAGGATCAGCTGTGGAGAAAGAGAGGAGACAAGAGGAGGATCAGCTGTGGAGAGAGAGGAGACAAGAGGAGGATCAGCTGTAGAGAGAGAGAGAGACAAGAGGAGGATCAGCTGTGGAGAGAGAGAGACAAGAGGATCAGCTGTGGAGAGAGAGAGGAGACAAGAGGAGGATCAGCTGTGGAGAGAGAGGAGACAAGAGGAGGATCAGCTGTCAAGAGAGAAGAGACAAGAGGAGGATCAGCTGTGGAGAGAGAGAGAGACAAGAGGAGGATCAATGTGGAGAGAGGACAAGAGGAGGATCAGCTGTGGAGAGAGTGAGGAGACAAGATGAGGATCAGCTGTGGAGAGAGAGAGAGGAGACAAGAGGAGGATCAGCTGTGGAGAGAGAGAGAGAGGAGATCAGCTGTGGAGTGGAGAGAGAGGAGAAAAGAGGAGGATCAGCTGTGGAGAGAGAGGAGACAAGAGGAGGATCAGATGTGGAGAGAGTGAGGAGACAAGAGGAGGATCAGCTGTGGATCAGCTGTAGAGAGAGAGAGAGACAAGAGGAGGATCAGCTGTGGAGAGAGTGAGGAGACAAGAGGAGGATCAGCTGTGGAGAGAGGAGGAGACAAGAGGAGGATCAGCTGTGGAGAGAGAGGAGACAAGAGGAGGATCAGCTGTGGAGAGAGAGAGGAGACAAGAGGAGGATCAGCTGTGGAGAGAGAGGAGACAAGAGGAGGATCAGCTGTGGAGAGAGAGGAGACAAGAGGAGGATCAGCTGTGGAGAGAGAGAGGAGACAAGATGAGGATCAGCTGTGGAGAGGAGACAAGAGGGGAGATCAGCTGTCAAGAGAGAAGAGACAAGAGGAGGATCAGCTGTGGAGAGAGAGAGAGGAGACAAGATGAGGATCAGCTGTGGAGAGAGAAGGAGACAAGAGGAGGATCAGCTGTGGAGAGAGAGGAGACAAGAGGAGGATCAGCTGTGGAGAGAGAGAGAGAAAGAGGAGGATCAGCTGTGGAGACAGAGAGGAGACAAGAGGAGGATCAGCTGTGGGAGAGAGAGGAGACAAGAGGAGGATCAGATGTGGAGAGAGTGAGGAGACAAGAGGAGATCAGCTGTGGAGAGAGAGAGAGGAGACAAGAGGAGGATCAGCTGTGGAGAGAGAGAGGAGACAACAGGAGGATCGGCTGTGGAGAGAGACAGAGGAGACAAAGGAGGATCAGCTGTGGAGAGAGAGAGAGGAGACAAGAGGAGGATCAGCTGTGGAGAGAGTGAGGAGACAAGAGGAGGATCAGCTGTGGGAGAGAGAGGAGACAAGAGAGAGCTGTGGAGAGAGAGAGAGGAGACAAGAGGAGGATCAGCTGTGGAGAGAGAGAGGAGACAAGTGGAGGATCAGCTGTGGAGAGAGACAGAGGAGACAAGAGGAGGATCAGCTGTGGAGAGAGAGAGGAGACAAGAGGAGGATCAGCTGTGGAGAGAGGAGGAGACAAGAGGAGGATCATCTGTGGAGAGAGTGAGAGACAAGAGGAGGATCAGCTGAGAGAGAGAGGAGACAAGAGGAGGATCAGCTGTGGAGAGAGAGAGAGGAGACAAGAGGAGGATCAGCTGTGAGAGAGAGACAAGAGGAGGATCAGCTGTGGAGAGAGAGAGGAGAAAAGAGGAGGATCAGCTGTGGAGAGAGAGGGGAGACAAGAGGAGACAAGACAAGAGGAGGATCAGCTGTGAGAGAGAGAGGAGACAACAGGAGGATCAGCTGTGGAGAGAGACAGAGGAGACAAGAGGAGGATCAGCTGTGGAGAGAGAGGAAGACAAGAGGAGGATCAGCTGTGGAGAAAAGAGAGGAGCTGGGAGACAGAGAGGAGACAAGAGGAGGATCAGCTGTGGAGAGAGAGAGGAGACAAGAGGAGGATCAGATGTGGAGAGAGTGAGGAGACAAGAGGAGGATCAGCTGTGGAGAGAGTGAGGAGACAAGAGGAGGATCAGCTGTGGAGAGAGTGAGGAGACAAGATGAGGATCAGCTGTGGAGAGAGAGAAGACAAGATGAGGATCAGCTGTGGAGAGAGAGAGGAGGACAAGAGGAGGATCAGTGGAGAGAGTGAGGAGACAAGATGAGGAGAGAGACAGAGAAGACAAGAGAGGATCAGCTGTGAGAGAGAGAGGAGGCAAGAGGAGGATCAGCTGTGGAGAGAGTGAGGAGACAAGAGGAGGATCAGCTGTGGAGAGAGAGGAGACAAGAGGAGGATCAGCTGTGGAGAGAGTGAGGAGACAAGAGGAGGATCAGCTGTGGAGAGAGAGAGAGACAAGAGGAGGATCAGCTGTGGAGAGAGAGGAGACAATATGAGATCAGCTGTGGAGAGAGAGGAGACAAGAGGAGGATCAGCTGTGGAGAGAGTGAGGAGACAAGGAGATCAGCTGTGGAGAGAGAGGAGGATGAGGATCAGCTGTGGAGAGAGAGAGAGGAGACAAGAGGAGGATCAGCTGTGGAGAGAGGAGGAGACAAGAGGAGGATCAGCTGGGAGAAAGTGAGGAGACAAGAGGAGGATCAGCTGTGGAGAGAGAGGAGACAAGAGGAGGATCAGCTGTAGAGAGAGAGAGGAGACAAGAGGAGGATCAGCTGTGGAGAGAGAGGAGACAAGAGGAGGATCAGCTGTGGGAGAGAGAGGAGACAAGAGGAAGGTCAGCTGTGGAGAGAGAGGAGACAAGAGGAGGATCAGCTGTGGAGAGAGAGGAGACAAGAGGAGGATCAGCTGTCAAGAGAGAAGAGACAAGAGGAGATCAGCTGTGGAGAGAGAGAGGAGACAAGAGGAGGATCAGCTGTGGAGAGAGTGAGGAGACAAGATGAGGATCAGCTGTGGAGAGAGAGAGAGGAGACAAGAGGAGGATCAGCTGTGAGAGAGAGAGGAGACAAGACGAGATCAGCTGTGGAGAGAGAGAGGAGAAAAGAGGAGGATCAGCTGAGAGAGACAGAGAGAGACAAGAGGAGGATCAGCTGTGGAGAGAGAGAGGAGACAAGAGGAGGATCAGATGTGGAGAGAGTGAGGAGACAAGAGGAGGATCAGCTGTGGAGAGAGAGAGAGGAGACAAGAGGAGGATCAGCTGTGAGAGAGAGAGGAGACAACAGGAGGATCAGCTGTGGAGAGAGACAGAGGAGACAAGAGGAGGATCAGCTGTGGGAGAGAGAGAGAGGAGACAAGAGGAGGATCAGCTGTGGAGAGAGAGGAGACAAGAGGAGGATCAGCTGTGGAGAGAGAGGAGACAAGAGGAGGATCAGCTGTGGAGAGAGAGAGAGGAGACAAGAGGAGGATCAGCTGTGAGAGAGAGAGGAGACAAGTGGAGGATAAGCTGTGGAGAGATGAGGAGACAAGAGGAGATCATCTGTGGAGAGAGAGTGAGGAGACAAGAGGAGGATCAGCTGTGGAGAGAGAGGAGACAAGAGGAGGATCAGCTGTAGAGAGAGAGAGAGAGAGAGGAGACAAGAGGAGGATCAGCTGTGGAGAGAGAGGAGACAAGAGGAGGATCAGCTGTGGAGAGAGAGAGGAGAAAAGAGGAGGATCAGCTGAGATAGAGAGGGGAGACAAGAGGAGGCTCAGCATTGGAGAGAGAGAGGAGACAAGAGGAGGATCAGCTGTGGGAGAGAGAGAGGAGACAACAGGAGGATCAGCTGTGGAGAGAGACAGAGGAGACAAGAGAGGATCAGCTGTGGAGAGAGAGAGAGGAGACAAGAGGAGGATCAGCTGTGGAGAGAGAGAGGAGAAAAGAGGAGGATCAGCTGTGGAGACAGAGAGGAGACAAGAGGAGGATCAGATGTGGAGAGAGTGAGGAGACAAGAGGAGGATCAGATGTGGAGAGAGTGAGGAGACAAGAGGAGGATCAGCTGTGGAGAGAGAGAGAGGAGACAAGAGGAGGATCAGCTGTGGAGAGAGAGAGGAGACAAGTGGAGGATCAGCTGTGGAGAGAGAGACAGAGGAGACAAGAGGAGGATCAGCTGTGGAGAGAGTGAGGAGACAAGAGGAGGATCAGCTGTGGAGAGAGAGGAGACAAGAGGAGGATCAGCTGTGGAGAGAGAGAGGAGACAAGACGAGGATCAGCTGTGGAGAGAGAGAGAGAGAAAAGAGGAGGATCAGCTGTGGAGACAGAGAGGAGACAAGAGGAGGATCAGCTGTGGAGAGAGAGAGGAGACAAGAGGAGGATCAGATGTGAGAGAGTGAGGAGACAAGAGGAGGATCAGCTGTGAGAGAGAGAGAGGAGACAAGAGGAGGATCAGCTGTGGAGAGAGAGAGGAGACAAGTGGAGGATCAGCTGTGGAGAGAGACAGAGGAGACAAGAGGAGGATCAGCTGTGGAGAGAGTGAGGAGACAAGAGGAGGATCAGCTGTGGAGAGAGAGGAGACAAGAGGAGGATCAGCTGTGAGAGAGAGAGAGGAGACAAGAGGAGGATCAGCTGTGGAGAGAGAGAGGAGACAAGTGGAGGATCAGCTGTGGAGAGAGACAGAGGAGACAAGAGGAGGATCAGCTGTGGAGAGAGAGAGGAGACAAGAGGAGGATAAGCTGTGGAGAGAGTGAGGAGACAAGAGGAGGATCATCTGTGGAGAGAGGAGGAGACAAGAGGAGGATCAGCTGTGGAGAGAGAGGAGACAAGAGGAGGATCAGCTGTAGAGAGAGAGAGAGGAGACAAGAGGAGGATCAGCTGTGGAGAGAGAGGAGACAAGAGGAGGATCAGCTGTGGAGAGAGAGAGGAGAAAAGAGGAGGATCAGCTGTGGAGAGAGAGGGAGACAAGAGGAGGCTCAGCAGTGGAGAGAGAGAGGAGACAAGAGGAGGATCAGCTGTGGAGAGAGAGAGGAGACAACAGAGGATCAGCTGTGGAGAGACAGAGGAGACAAGAGGAGGATCAGCTGAGAGAGAGAGAGAGGAGACAACAGGAGGATCAGCTGTGGAGAGAGAGAGAGACAAGAGGAGGATCAGCTGTGGAGAGAGAGAGAGGAGACAAGAGGAGGATCAGCTGTGGAGAGAGTGAGGAGACAAGAGGAGGATCAGCTGTGAGAGAGAGAGGAGACAAGAGGAGGATCAGCTGTGGAGAGAGAGAGGAGACAAGAGGAGGATCAGCTGTGAGAGAGAGAGGAGACAAGAGGAGGATCAGCTGGGGAGAGAGTGAGGAGACAAGAGGAGGATCAGCTGAGAGAGAGAGAGAGAGAGAGGAGACAAGAGGAGGATCAGCTGTGGAGAGAGTGAGGAGACAAGATGAGGATCAGCTGTGGAGAGAGAGAGAAGACAAGATGAGGATCAGCTGTGGAGAGAGAGAGGAGGCAAGAGGAGGATCAGCTGTGGAGAGAGTGAGGAGACAAGAGGAGGATCAGCTGTGGAGAGAGAGAGACAAGAGGAGGATCAGCTGTGGAGAGAGTGAGGAGACAAGAGGAGGATCAGCTGTGGAGAGAGAGAGGAGACAAGAGGAGGATCAGCTGTGGAGAGAGAGGAGACAATATGAGGATCAGCTGTGGAGAGAGAGGAGACAAGAGGAGGATCAGCTGTGGAGAGAGTGAGGAGACAAGAGGAGGATCAGCTGTGGAGAGAGAGGAGACAATATGAGGATCAGCTGTAGAGAGAGAGAGGAGACAAGAGGAGGATCAGCTGTGGAGAGAGTGAGGAGACAAGAGGAGGATCAGCTGTGGAGAAAGTGAGGAGACAAGAGGAGGATCAGCTGTGGAGAGAGAGGAGACAAGAGGAGGATCAGCTGCAGAGAGAGAGAGAGGAGACAAGAGGAGGATCAGCTGTGGAGAGAGAGGAGACAAGAGGAAGGTCAGCTGTGGAGAGAGAGAGGAGACAAGAGGAGGATCAGCTGTGGAGAGAGAGGAGACAAGAGGAGGATCAGCTGTCAAGAGAGAAGAGACAAGAGGAGGATCAGCTGTGGAGAGAGAGAGGAGACAAGAGGAGGATCAGATGTGGAGAGAGTGAGGAGACAAGATGAGGATCAGCTGTGGAGAGAGAGAGGAGACAAGAGGAGGATCAGCTGTGGAGAGAGAGAGGAGACAAGACGAGGATCAGCTGTGGAGAGAGAGAGGAGAAAAGAGGAGGATCAGCTGTGGAGACAGAGAGGAGACAAGAGGAGGATCAGCTGTGGAGAGAGAGAGGAGACAAGAGGAGGATCAGATGTGGAGAGAGTGAGGAGACAAGAGGAGGATCAGCTGTGGAGAGAGAGAGAGGAGACAAGAGGAGGATCAGCTGTGGAGAGAGAGAGGAGACAACAGGAGGATCAGCTGTGGAGAGAGACAGAGGAGACAAGAGGAGGATCAGCTGTGGAGAGAGAGAGAGGAGACAAGAGGAGGATCAGCTGTGGAGAGAGAGAGGAGAAAGAGGAGGATCAGCTGTGGAGACAGAGAGGAGACAAGAGGAGGATCAGATGTGGAGAGAGTGGAGAGACAAGAGGAGGATCAGCTGTGGAGAGAGAGAGAGGAGACAAGAGGAGGATCAGCTGTGGAGAGAGAGAGGAGACAAGTGGAGGATCAGCTGTGGAGAGAGACAGAGGAGACAAGAGGAGGATCAGCTGTGGAGAGAGTGAGGAGACAAGAGGAGGATCAGCTGGAGAGAGAGGAGACAAGAGGAGGATCAGCTGTGGAGAGAGAGAGGAGACAAGACGAGGATCAGCTGTGGGGAGAGAGAGAGGAGAAAAGAGGAGGATCAGCTGTGGAGACAGAGAGGAGACAAGAGGAGGATCAGCTGTGGAGAGAGAGAGAGGAGACAAGAGGAGGATCAGATGTGGAGAGAGTGAGGAGACAAGAGGAGGATCAGCTGTGGAGAGAGAGAGAGGAGACAAGAGGAGGATCAGCTGTGGAGAGAGAGAGGAGACAAGTGGAGGATCAGCTGTGAGAGAGACAGAGGAGACAAGAGGAGGATCAGCTGTGGAGAGAGTGAGAGGAGACAAGAGGAGGATCAGCTGTGGAGAGAGAGGAGACAAGAGGAGGATCAGCTGTGGAGAGAGAGAGAGGAGACAAGAGGAGGATCAGCTGTGGAGAGAGAGAGGGAGACAAGTGGAGGATCAGCTGTGGGAGAGAGACAGAGGAGACAAGAGGAGGATCAGCTGTGGAGAGAGAGAGGAGACAAGAGGAGGATAAGCTGTGAGAGAGGAGACAAGAGGAGGATCATCTGTGGAGAGAGGAGACAAGAGGAGGATGGCTGTGGAGAGAGAGGAGACAAGAGGAGGATCAGCTGTAGAGAGAGAGAGAGGAGACAAGAGGAGGATCAGCTGTGGGAGAGAGAGGAGACAAGAGGAGGATCAGCTGTGGAGAGAGAGAGGAGAAAAGAGGAGGATCAGCTGTGGAGAGAGAGGGGAGACAAGAGGAGGCTCAGCAGTGGAGAGAGAGAGGAGACAAGAGGAGGATCAGCTGTGGAGAGAGAGAGGAGACAACAGGAGGATCAGCTGTGGGAGAGAGACAGAGGAGACAAGAGGAGGATCAGCTGTGAGAGAGAGAGAGGAGACAATAGAGGATCAGCTGTGGAGAGAGAGAGGAGACAAGAGGAGGATCAGCTGTGGGAGAGAGAGGAGACAAGAGGAGGATCAGCTGTGGAGAGAGTGAGGAGACAAGAGGAGGATCAGCTGTGGAGAGAGAGGAGACAAGAGGAGGATCAGCTGTGAGAGAGAGAGGAGACAAGAGGAGGATCAGCTGTGGAGAGAGAGAGGAGACAAGAGGAGGATCAGCTGTGGAGAGAGTGAGGAGACAAGAGGAGGATCAGCTGTGGAGAGAGAGAGAGGAGACAAGAGGAGGATCAGCTGTGGAGAGAGTGAGGAGACAAGATGAGGATCAGCTGTGGGAGAGAGAGAGAAGACAAGATGAGGATCAGCTGTGGAGAGACAGAGGAGACAAGAGCAGGATCAGCTGTGGAGAGAGAGGAGACAAGAGGAGGATCTGCGGTGGAGAGAGAGGAGACAAGAGGAGGATCAGCTGTGGAGAGAGAGAGAAGACAAGAGGAGGATCAGCTGTGGAGAGAGTGAGGAGACAAGAGGAGGATCAGCTGTGGAGAGAGAGGAGACAATATGAGGATCAGCTGTAGAGAGAGAGAGAGACAAGAGGAGGATCAGCTGTGGAGAGAGTGAGGAGACAAGAGGAGGATCAGCTGTGGAGAAAGTGAGAGAGACAAGAGGAGGATCAGCTGTGGAGAGAGAGGAGACAAGAGGAGGATCAGCTGTAGAGAGAGAGAGGAGACAAGAGGAGGATCAGCTGTGGAGAGAGAGGAGACAAGAGGAGGATCAGCTGTGGAGAGAGAGGAGACAAGAGGAAGGTCAGCTGTGGAGAGAGAGAGGAGACAAGAGGAGGATCAGCTGTGGAGAGAGAGGAGACAAGAGGAGGATCAGCTGTGGAGAGAGAGAGACAAGAGGAAGGTCAGCTGTGGAGAGAGAGAGGAGACAAGAGGAGGATCAGCTGTGGAGAGAGAGGAGACAAGAGGAGGATCAGCTGTCAAGAGAGAAGAGACAAGAGGAGGATCAGCTGTGGAGAGAGAGAGGAGACAAGAGGAGTATCAGATGTGGAGAGAGTGAGGAGACAAGATGAGGATCAGCTGTGGAGAGAGAGAGAGGAGACAAGAGGAGGATCAGCTGTGGAGAGAGAGAGGAGACAAGACGAGGATCAGCTGTGGAGAGAGAGAGGAGAAAAGAGGAGGATCAGCTGTGGAGACAGAGAGGAGACAAGAGGAGGATCAGCTGTGGAGAGAGAGAGGAGACAAGAGGAGGATCAGATGTGGAGAGAGGAGGAGACAAGAGGAGGATCAGCTGTGGAGAGAGAGAGAGGAGACAAGAGGAGGATCAGCTGTGGAGAGAGAGAGGAGACAAGTGGAGGATCAGCTGTGGAGAGAGACAGAGGAGACAAGAGGAGGATCAGCTGTGGAGAGAGTGAGGAGACAAGAGGAGGATCAGCTGTGGAGAGAGAGGAGACAAGAGGAGGATCAGCTGTGGAGAGAGAGTAGACAAGAGGAGGATCAGCTGTGGAGAGAGAGGAGACAAGAGGAGGATCAGCTGTGGAGAGAGAGAGGAGACAAGAGGAGGATCAGCTGTGGAGAGAGAGAGGAGACAAGAGGAGGATCAGCTGTGGAGAGACAGAGGAGACAAGAGGAGGATCAGCTGTGGAGAGAGAGAGAGAGAGGAGACAAGAGGAGGATCAGCTGTGGAGAGAGAGGAGACAAGATGAGGATCAGCTGTGGAGGAGAGAGAAGACAAGATGAGGATCAGCTGTGGAGAGAGAGAGAAAAGTGGAGGATCAGCTGTGGAGAGAGAGGAGACAAGATGAGGATCAGCTGTGGAGAGACAGAGGAGACAAGAGCAGGATCAGCTGTGGGAGAGAGAGGAGACAAGAGGAGGATCTGCTGTGGAGAGAGAGGAGACAAGAGGAGGATCAGCTGTGGAGAGAGAGAGAAGACAAGAGGATGATCAGCTGTGGAGAGAGAGGAGAAAATAGGAGGATCAGCTGTGGAGAGAGACAGAGGAGACAAGAGGAGGATCAGCTGTGGAGAGAAAGGAGACAAGATGAGAATCAGCTGTGGAGAGAGAGAGAGAGAGAGGAGTCAAGAGGAGGATCAGCTGTGGAGAGAGAGGAGACAAGAGGAGGATCAGCTGTGGAGAGAGAGGAGACAAGAGGAGGATCAGCTGTGGAGAGAGAGAGAGACAAGAGGAGGATCAGATGTGGAGAGAGGAGGAGACAAGAGGAGGATCAGCTGTGGAGAGAGAGAGAGGAGACAAGAGGAGGATCAGCTGTGGAGAGAGAGAGGAGACAAGTGGAGGATCAGCTGTGGAGAGAGACAGAGGAGACAAGAGGAGGATCAGCTGTGGAGAGAGTGAGGAGACAAGAGGAGGATCAGCTGTGGAGAGAGAGGAGACAAGAGGAGGATCAGCTGTGGAGAGAGAGTAGACAAGAGGAGGATCAGCTGTGGAGAGAGAGGAGACAAGAGGAGGATCAGCTGTGGAGAGAGAGAGGAGACAAGAGGAGGATCAGCTGTGGAGATAGAGAGGAGACAAGAGGAGGATCAGCTGTGGAGAGAGTGAGGAGACAAGAGGAGGATCAGCTGTGGAGAGAGAGAGAGAGAGGGAGACAAGAGGAGGATCAGCTGTGGAGAGAGTGAGGAGACAAGATGAGGATCAGCTGTGGAGAGAGAGAGAAGACAAGATGAGGATCAGCTGTGGAGAGAGAGAGGAGAAAAGAGGAGGATCAGCTGTGAGAGAGAGGAGACAAGATGAGGATCAGCTGTGGAGAGACAGAGGAGACAAGAGCAGGATCAGCTGTGGAGAGAGAGGAGACAAGAGGAGGATCTGCGGTGGAGAGAGAGGAGACAAGAGGAGGATCAGCTGTGGAGAGAGAGAGAACACAAGATGATGATCAGCTGTGGAGAGAGAGGAGAAAATAGGAGGATCAGCTGTGGAGAGAGACAGAGGAGACAAGAGGAGGATCAGCTGTGGAGAGAAAGGAGACAAGATGAGAATCAGCTGTGGAGAGAGAGAGAGAGAGAGTCAAGAGGAGGATCAGCTGTGGAGAGAGAGAGGAGACAAGAGGAGGATCAGCTGTGGAGAGAGAGGAGACAAGAGGAGGATCAGCTGTGGAGAGAGAGGAGACAAGAGGAGGATCAGCTGTGGAGAGAGAGAGGAGACAAGAGGAGGATCAGCTGTGGAGAGAGTGAGGAGACAAGAGGAGGATCAGCGGTCGAGAGAGAGGAGACAAGAGGAGGATCAGCTGTGGAGAGAGAGAGAGAGGAGACAAGAGGAGGATCAGCTGTGGAGAGAGAGTAGACAAGAGAGGATCAGCTGTGGAGAGAGAGGAGACAAGAGGAGGATCAGCTGTGGAGAGAGAGAGGAGACAAGAGGAGGATCAGCTGTGGAGAGAGAGAGGAGACAAGAGGAGGATCAGCTGTGGAGAGAGTGAGGAGACAAGAGGAGGATCAGCTGTGGAGAGAGAGAGAGAGGAGACAAGAGGAGGATCAGCTGTGGAGAGAGTGAGGAGACAAGATGAGGATCAGCTGTGGAGAGAGAGAGGAGAGAAAGAGGAGGATCAGCTGTGGAGAGAGAGGAGACAAGATGAGGATCAGCTGTGGAGAGACAGAGGAGACAAGAGCAGGATCAGCTGTGGAGAGAGTGAGAGACAAGAGGAGGATCAGCTGTGGAGAGAGAGGAGACAAGAGGAGGATCAGCTGTGGAGAGAGTGAGGAGACAAGAGGAGGATCAGCTGTGGGAGAGAGAGAGGAGACAAGAGAGGAGCTGTGGAGAGAAGAGACAATATGAGGATCAGCTGTGGAGAGAGAGGAGACAAGAGAGGATCAGCTGTGGAGAGAGTGAGGAGACAAGAGGAGGATCAGCTGTGGAGAGAGAGGAGACAATATGAGGATCAGCTGTGGAGAGAGAGGAGACAAGAGGAGATCAGCTGTGGAGAGAGTGAGGAGACAAGAGGAGGATCAGCTGTGGAGAGAGAGGAGACAAGAGGAGGATCAGCTGTGGAGAGAGAGGAGACAAGAGGAGGATCAGCTGTAGAGAGAGAGAGGAGACAAGAGGAGGATCAGCTGTGGAGAGAGAGGAGACAAGAGGAGGATCAGCTGTGGAGAGAGAGGAGACAAGAGGAAGGTCAGCTGTGGAGAGAGAGAGGAGACAAGAGGAGGATCAGCTGTGGAGAGAGAGAGGAGAGAAGAGGAGGATCAGCTGTCAAGAGAGAAGAGACAAGAGGAGGATCAGCTGTGGAGAGAAGACAAGAGGAGACAAGAGGAGGAGACAAGATGAGGATCAGCTGTGGAGAGAGAGAGAGGAGACAAGAGGAGGATCAGCTGTAGAGAGAGAGAGGAGACAAGAGGAGGATCAGCTGTGGAGAGAGAGAGGAGACAAGAGGAGGATCAGCTGTGGAGACAGAGAGGAGACAAGAGGAGGATCAGCTGAGGAGACAAGAGGATCAGATGTGGAGAGAGGAGACAAGAGGAGGATCAGCTGTGGAGAGAGAGAGGAGACAAGAGGAGGATCAGCTGTGGAGAGAGAGAGGAGACAAGAGGAGGATCAGCTGTGGAGAGAGACAGAGGAGACAAGAGGAGGATCAGCTGTGGAGAGAGGAGAGACAAGAGGAGGATCAGCTGTGAGAGAGTAGAGGAGACAAGAGGAGACAAGAGGAGGATCAGCTGTGGAGAGAGAGAGGAGACAAGATGAGGATCAGCTGTGGAGAGAGAGAGGAGACAAGAGGAGGATCAGCTGTGGAGAGAGTGAGGAGACAAGAGGAGGATCAGCTGTGGAGAGAGAGAGGAGACAAGAGGAGGATCAGCTGTGGAGAGAGAGGAGACAAGATGAGGATCAGCTGTGGAGAGAGAGAGAGAAGACAAGATGAGATCAGCTGTGGAGAGAGAGAGAGAAAAGTGGAGGATCAGCTGTGGAGAGAGAGGAGACAAGATGAGGAGAGAGACAGAGGAGACAAGAGGAGGATCAGCTGTGGAGAGAGAGAGGAGACAAGAGGAGGATCTGCGGTGGAGAGAGAGGAGACAAGAGGAGGATCAGCTGTGGAGAGAGAGAGAGACAAGAGGATGATCAGCTGTGGAGAGAGAGGAGGATAGGAGGATCAGCTGTGGAGAGAGAGAGAGGAGACAAGAGGAGGATCAGCTGTGGAGAGAAAGGAGACAAGATGAGGATCAGCTGTGGAGAGAGAGAGAGGAGAGGAGTCAAGAGGAGGATCAGCTGTGGAGAGAGAGGAGACAGGAGGAGACAAGAGGGGGACAAGAGGAGCAGTGGAGAGAGAGAGGAGACAAGAGGAGGATCAGCTGTGGAGAGAGAGAGGGGAGACAAGAGGAGGATCAGCTGTGAGAGAGAGATCACGAGAGAGAGGAGACAAGAGGAGGATCAGCTGTGGAGAGAGAGAGAGAGGAGACAAGAGGAGGATCAGCTGTGGAGAGAGAGGAGACAAGAGGAGGATCAGCTGTGGAGAGAGAGAGAGGAGACAAGAGGAGGATCAGCTGTGGAGAGAGAGGAGACAAGAGAGATCAGCTGTGGAGAGAGAGAGGAGACAAGAGGAGGATCAGCTGTGAGAGAGAGAGGAGACAAGAGGAGGATCAGCTGTGGAGAGAGAGAGGAGACAAGAGGAGGATCAGCTGTGGAGAGAGAGGAGACAAGAGGAGGATCAGCTGTGGAGAGAGAGAGGAGACAAGAGGAGGATCAGCTGTGGAGAGATGAGGAGACAAGAGGAGGATCAGCTGTGGAGAGAGAGAGAGAGGAGACAAGAGGAGGATCATGGGAGAGAGGAAACAAGATGGATCAGCTGTGGAGAGAGAGAGGAGACAAGAGGAGGATCAGCTGTGGAGAGAGAGAGGAGACAAGAGGAGGATCAGCTGTGGAGAGAGAGGAGACAAGAGGAGGATCAGCTGTGGAGAGAGAGAGGAAGAAAAGAGGAGGATCAGCTGTGGAGAGAGAGGGAGGAGACAAGAGGAGGCTCAGCAGTGGAGAGAGAGAGGAGACAAGAGGAGGATCAGCTGTGAGAGAGAGAGGAGACAAGAGGAGGATCAACTGTGGAGAGAGAGAGGAGACAAGAGGAGGATCAGCTGTGGGAGAGAGAGGAGACAAGAGGAGGATCAGCTGTGGAGAGAGAGAGAGGAGGAGACAAGAGGAGGATCAGCTGTGGAGAGAGAGAGGAGACAAGAGGAGGATCAGCTGTGGAGAGAGAGAGGAGACAAGAGGAGGATCAGCTGTGGAGAGAGAGAGGAGACAAGAGGAGATCAGCTGTGGAGAGAGAGGAGAAAAGAGGAGGATCAGCTGTGGAGAGAGACAGAGGAGACAAGAGGAGGATCAGCTGTGGAGAGAAAGGAGACAAGAGAGAATCAGCTGTGGGAGAGAGAGGGGAGGAGTCAAGAGGAGGATCAGCTGTGGAGAGGAGACAAGAGAGGATCAGGAGAGAGAGACAAGAGGAGGATCAGCTGTGGGAGAGAGAGGAGACAAGAGGAGGATCAGCTGTGGAGAGAGAGAGGAGACAAGAGGAGGATCAGCTGTGGAGAGAGAGAGGAGACAAGAGGAGGATCAGCTGTGGAGAGAGAGGAGACAAGAGGAGGATCAGCTGTGGAGAGAGAGAGGAGACAAGAGGAGGATCAGCTGTGAGAGAGAGAGAGGAGACAAGAGGAGGATCAGCTGTGAGAGAGAGAGGAGACAAGAGGAGGATCAGCTGTGGAGAGAGAGAGACAAGAGGAGACAAGAGGAGGATCAGCTGTGGAGAGAGGAGGAGACAAGAGGAGGATCAGCTGTGGAGAGAGAGAGGAGACAAGAGGAGGATCAGCTGTGGAGAGAGAGAGAGAGAGGAGACAAGAGGAGGATCAGCTGTGGAGAGAGAGGAGACAAGAGGAGGATCAGCTGTGGAGAGAGAGGAGACAAGAGGAGAGAGGGATCAGCTGTGGAGAGAAGAGAGAGAGGAGACAAGAGGATGAGGATCAGCTGTGGAGAGAGAGAGGAGACAAGAGGAGGATCAGCTGTGGAGAGAGAGAGGAGACAAGAGGAGGATCAGCTGTGGAGAGAGAGAGGAGACAAGAGGAGGATCAGCTGTGGAGAGAGAGGAGACAAGAGGAGGATCAGCTGTGGAGAGAGAGAGGAGACAAGAGGAGGATCAGCTGTGGGGAGAGAGAGACAAGAGGAGATCAGCTGTGGAGAGAGGAGGAGACAAGAGGAGGATCAGCTGTGGAGAGAGAGAGAGGAGACAAGAGGAGGATCAGCTGTGGAGAGAGAGAGGAGACAAGAGGAGGATCAGCTGTGGAGAGAGACAGAGGAGACAAGAGGAGGATCAGCTGTGGAGAGAGAGGAGACAAGAGGAGATCAGCTGTGGAGAGAGAGGAGACAAGAGGAGGATCAGCTGTGGAGAGAGAGGAGACAAGAGGAGGATCAGCTGTGGAGAGAGAGGAGACAAGAGGAGGATCAGCTGTGGAGAGAGAGAGGAGACAAGAGGAGGATCAGCTGTGGAGAGAGAGAGGAGACAAGAGGAGGATCAGCTGTGGAGAGAGAGAGGAGACAAGAGGAGGATCAGCTGTGAGAGAGGAGACAAGAGGAGGATCAGCTGTGAGAGGAGGACAAGGAGACTGTGGAGAGACAGAGGAGACAAGAGGAGGATCAGCTGTGGAGAGAGACAAGAGGAGGAGAGGGAAGAGAGACAAGAGGAGGATCAGCTGTGGAGAGAGAGAGGAGACAAGAGGAGGATCAGCTGTGGAGAGAGAGAGGAGACAAGAGGAGGATCAGCTGTGGAGAGAGAGAGGAGACAAGAGGAGGATCAGCTGTGGAGAGAGAGAGCTGTGGGAGACAAGAGGAGGATCAGCTGTGAGAGAGAGAGGAGACAAGAGGAGGATCAGCTGTGGAGAGAGAGAGGAGACAAGAGGAGGATCAGCTGTGGAGAGAGAGAGAGGAGACAAGAGGAGGATCAGCTGTGGAGAGAGAGGAGACAAGAGGAGGATCAGCTGTGGAGAGAGAGGAGACAAGAGGAGGATCAGCTGTGGAGAGAGAGAGGAGACAAGAGGAGGATCAGCTGTGGAGAGAGAGAGGAGACAAGAGGAGGATCAGCTGTGGAGAGAGTGAGGAGACAAGTGGAGGATCAGCTGTGGAGACAGAGGAGACAAGAGGAGGATCAGCTGTGGAGAGAGAGAGGAGACAAGAGGAGGATCAGCTGTGGAGAGAGAGAGAGGAGACAAGAGGAGGATCAGCTGTGGAGAGAGAGGAGACAAGAGGAGGATCAGCTGTGGAGAGAGAGGAGACAAGAGGAGGATCAGCTGTGGAGAGAGAGAGGAGACAAGAGGAGGATCAGCTGTGGAGAGAGAGGAGGAGACAAGAGGAGGATCAGCTGTGGAGAGAGAGAGAGGAGACAAGAGGAGGATCAGCTGTGAGAGGAGAGAGGAGACAAGAGGAGGAGGAGGATCAGCTGTGGAGAGAGAGAGGAGACAAGAGGAGGATCAGCTGTGGAGAGAGAGAGGAGACAAGAGGAGGATCAGCTGTGAGGAGAGAGAGGACAAGAGGAGGATCAGCTGTGGAGAGAGAGAGACAAGAGGAGGATCAGCTGTGGAGAGAGAGGAGACAAGAGGAGGATCAGCTGTGGAGAGAGAGAGGAGACAAGAGGAGGATCAGCTGTGGAGAGAGAGAGGAGACAAGAGGAGGATCAGCTGTGGAGAGAGAGAGGAGACAAGAGGAGGATCAGCTGTGGAGAGAGAGGAGACAAGAGAGGATCAGCTGTGGAGAGAGAGGAGACAAGAGGAGGATCAGCTGTGGAGAGAGAGAGGAGACAAGAGGAGGATCAGCTGTGGGAGAGAGAGGAGACAAGAGGAGGAGCTGTAGAGAGAGAGGAGACAAGAGGAGGATCAGCTGTGGAGAGAGAGAGGAGACAAGAGGAGGATCAGCTGTGGAGAGAGAGAGGAGACAAGAGGAGGATCAGCTGTGGAGAGAGAGAGGAGACAAGAGGAGGATCAGCTGTGAGAGAGAGAGGAGACAAGAGGAGGATCAGCTGTGGAGAGAGAGAGGAGATCAGCTGTGAGAGAGAAGAGACAAGAGGAGGATCAGCTGTGGAGAGAGAGGAGACAAGAGGAGGATCAGCTGTGGAGAGAGAGAGGAGACAAGAGGAGGATCAGCTGTGGAGAGAGAGGAGACAAAGAGGAGGATCAGCTGTGGAGAGAGAGAGGAGACAAGAGGAGGATCAGCTGTGGAGAGAGAGAGGAGACAAGAGGAGGATCAGCTGTGGAGAGAGACAAGAGGAGGACAAGAGAGAGGAGATCAGGATCAGCTGTGGAGAGAGAGGAGACAAGAGGAGGATCAGCTGTGGAGAGAGAGAGAGACAAGAGGAGGATCAGCTGTGGAGAGAGAGAGGAGACAAGAGGAGGATCAGCTGTGGAGAGAGAGAGGAGACAAGAGGAGGATCAGCTGTGGAGAGAGAGAGGAGACAAGAGGAGGATCAGCTGTGGAGAGAGAGAGGAGACAAGAGGAGGATCAGCTGTGGAGAGAGAGAGAGGAGACAAGAGGAGGATCAGCTGTGGAGAGAGAGGAGACAAGAGGAGGATCAGCTGTGGAGAGAGAGGAGACAAGAGGAGGACAAGAGGAGGATCAGCTGTGAGAGAGAGAGGAGACAAGAGGAGGATCAGCTGTGGAGAGAGAGAGACAAGAGGAGACAAGAGGAGGATCAGCTGTGAGAGAGAGAGGAGACAAGAGGAGGATCAGCTGTGGAGAGAGAGAGGAGACAAGAGGAGGATCAGCTGTGGAGAGAGAGAGGAGACAAGAGGAGGATCAGCTGTGAGAGAGAGAGAGGAGACAAGAGGAGGATCAGCTGTGGAGAGAGAGAGGAGACAAGAGGAGAGCAAGAGGAGGATCAGCTGTAGAGAGAGAGAGAGGAGACAAGAGGAGGATCAGCTGTGGAGAGAGAGAGGAGACAAGAGGAGGATCAGCTGTGGAGAGAGAGGAGACAAGAGGAGGATCAGCTGTGGAGAGAGAGGAGACAAGAGGAGGATCAGCTGTAGAGAGAGAGAGGAGACAAGAGGAGGATCAGCTGTGGAGAGAGAGGAGACAAGAGGAGGATCAGCTGTGGAGAGAGACAAGAGGAGACAAGAGGAGGATCAGCTGTGGAGAGAGAGGAGAGAAGAGAGGAGACAAGAGGAGGATCAGCTGTGGAGAGAGAGAGGAGACAAGAGGAGGATCAGCTGTGGAGAGAGAGAGGAGACAAGAGGAGGAGAGAGAGAGACAAGATGAGGATCAGCTGTAGAGAGAGAGAGGAGACAAGAGGAGGATCAGCTGTGGAGACAGAGAGGAGACAAGAGGAGGATCAGCTGTGGAGAGAGAGAGGAGACAAGAGGAGGATCAGCTGTGAGAGAGAGGAGACAAGAGGAGGATCAGCTGTGGGAGAGAGAGGAGACAAGAGGAGGATCAGCTGTGGGAGAGAGAGAGGAGACAAGAGGAGGATCAGCTGTGGAGAGAGAGGAGACAAGAGGAGACAAGAGGAGGACAAGAGGAGGATCAGCTGTGGAGAGAGAGAGGAGACAAGAGGAGGATCAGCTGTGGAGAGAGAGAGGAGACAAGAGGAGGATCAGCTGTGGAGAGAGAGAGAGGAGACAAGAGGAGGATCAGCTATGGAGAGAGGAGAGGAAGAGGAGGACCAGCTGTGGAGAGAGAGAGGAGACAAGAGGAGGATGGAGAGAGAGAGGAGACAGGATCAGCTGTGGAGAGAGAGAGAGAGACAAGAGGAGGATCAGCTGTGGAGAGAGAGAGAGGAGACAAGAGGAGGATCAGCTGTGGAGAGAGAGAGGAGACAAGAGGAGGATCAGCTATGGAAAAGAGGAGGAACAGCTGTGGAGACAGAGAGAGACAAGAGGAGGATCAGCTGTGGAGAGAGAGAGGAGACAAGAGGAGGATCAGATGTGGAGAGAGTGAGGAGACAAGAGGAGGATCAGCTGTGGAGAGAGTGAGGAGACAAGAGGAGGATCAGCTGTGGAGAGAGAGGAGGAGAGAGCTGTGGAGAGAGAGACAAGAGGAGGATCAGCTGTGGAGAGAGAGAGAGGAGACAAGAGGAGGATCAGCTGTGGAGAGAGTGAGGAGACAAGAGGAGGATCAGCTGTGGAGAGAGAGGAGACAAGAGGAGGATCAGCTGTGGGAGAGAGAGAGGAGACAAGAGGAGGATCAGCTGTGGAGAGAGAGACAAGAGGAGACAGCTGTGGAAGAGGAGAGACAAGAGGAGGATCAGCTGTGGAGAGAGAGAGAGACAAGAGGAGATCACTGTGGAGAGAGAGAGTGAGAGACAAGATGAGGATCAGCTGTGGAGAGAGAGAGAAGACAAGATGAGGATCAGCTGTGGGAGAGAGAGGAGAAAAGAGGAGGATCAGCTGTGGAGAGAGAGGAGACAAGATGAGGATCAGCTGTGGAGAGACAGAGGAGACAAGAGCAGGATCAGCTGTGGAGAGAGAGGAGACAAGAGGAGGATCAGCTGTGGAGAGAGAGGAGACAAGAGGAGGATCAGCTGTGGAGAGAGAGGAGACAAGAGGAGGATCAGCTGTGGAGAGAGAGAAAAGAGGAGACAAGAAAGGAGACAAGATGAGGATCAGCTGTGGAGAGAGAGAGGAGACAAGAGGAGGATCAGCTGTGGAGAGAGAGGAGACAAGAGGAGGATCAGCTGTGGAGAGAGAGGAGACAAGAGGAGGATCAGCTGTGGAGAGAGAGGAGACAAGAGGAGGATCAGCTGTGGGAGAGAGAGGAGACAAGAGGAGGATCAGCTGTGGGAGAGAGGAGACAAGAGGAGGATCAGCTGTGGAGAGAGAGGAGACAAGAGGAGGATCAGCTGTGGAGAGAGAGAGGAGACAAGAGGAGGATCAGCTGTGGGAGAGAGAGAGGAGACAAGAGGAGGATCAGCTGTGGAGAGAGTGAGGAGACAAGAGGAGGATCAGCAGGAGCTGAGGATCAGCTGTGGAGAGAGAGGAGACAAGAGGAGGATCAGCTGTGGAGAGAGAGAGAGGAGACAAGAGGAGGATCAGCTGTGGAGAGAGAGGAGACAAGAGGAGGATCAGCTGTGGAGAGAGAGAGGAGACAAGAGGAGGCTCAGCTGTGGAGAGAGAGAGGAGACAAGAGGAGGATCAGCTGTGGAGAGAGAGAGGAGACAAGAGGAGGATCAGCTGTGGAGAGAGAGAGAGAGACAAGAGGAGGATCAGCTGTGGAGAGAGAGAGGAGACAAGAGGAGGATCAGCTGTGGGAGAGAGAGGAGACAAGAGGAGGATCAGCTGTGGAGAGAGAGGAGACAAGAGGAGGATCAGCTGTGGAGAGAGAGAGGAGACAAGAGGAGGATCAGCTGTGGAGAGAGAGGAGACAAGAGGAGGATCAGCTGTGGAGAGAGAGGAGACAAGAGGAGGATCAGCTGTGGAGAGAGAGGAGACAAGAGGAGGATCAGCTGGGGAGAGAGAGGAGACAAGAGGAGGATCAGCTGTGGAGAGAGAGGAGACAAGAGGAGGATCAGCTGTGGAGAGAGAGAGGAGACAAGAGGAGGATCAGCTGTGGAGAGAGAGAGGAGACAAGAGGAGGATCAGCTGTGGAGAGAGAGGAGACAAGAGGAGGATCAGCTGTGGAGAGAGAGAGGAGACAAGAGGAGGATCAGCTGTGGAGAGAGAGAGGAGACAAGAGGAGGATCAGCTGTGGAGAGAGAGGAGACAAGAGGAGGATCAGCTGTGGAGAGAGAGAGGAGACAAGAGGAGGATCAGCTGTGGAGAGAGAGGAGACAAGAGGAGGATCAGCTGTGGAGAGAGAGAGGAGACAAGAGGAGGATCAGCTGTGGAAGATGAGGAGACAAGATGAGGATCAGCTGTGGAGAGAGAGAGAGGAGACAAGAGGAGGATCAGCTGTGGAGAGAGAGAGGAGACAAGAGGAGGATCAGCTGTGGAGAGAGAGAGGAGACAAGAGGAGGATCAGCTGTGGAGAGAGAGAGGAGACAAGATGAGGATCAGACAAGGAGACAAGAGGAGGATCAGCTGTGGAGAGAGAGAGGAGACAAGAGGAGGATCAGCTGTGGAGAGAGAGAGGAGACAAGAGGAGGATCAGCTGTGGAGAGAGAGGAGACAAGAGGGAGGATCAGCTGTGAGAGAGACAAGAGGAGGAGCTGTGGAGAGAGAGGAGACAAGAGGAGGATCAGCTGTGGAGAGAGAGAGACAAGATGAGAATCAGCTGTGGAGAGAGAGAGAGAGGAGACAAGAGGAGGATCAGCTGTGGAGAAGAGAGGAGACAAGAGGAGGATCAGCTGTGGGAGAGAGAGGAGACAAGAGGAGGATCAGCTGTGGAGAGAGAGAGGAGACAAGAGGAGGATCAGCTGTGGAGAGAGAGGAGACAAGAGGAGGATCAGCTGTGGAGAGAGACAGAGGAGACAAGAGGAGGATCAGCTGTGGAGAGAGAGAGGAGACAAGAGGAGGATCAGCTGTGGAGAGAGAGAGGAGACAAGAGGAGGATCAGCTGTGGACAAGAGAGAGCAGAGGAGACAAGAGGAGGATCAGCTGTGGAGAGAGAGAGACAAGAGGAGGATCAGCTGTGAGAGAGAGAGGAGACAAGAGGAGGATCAGCTGTGAGAGAGAGACAAGAGGAGACAAGAGGAGGATCAGCTGTGGAGAGAGAGAGGAGACAAGAGGAGGATCAGCTGTGGAGAGAGAGGAGACAAGAGGAGGATCAGCTGTGGAGAGAGAGAGACAAGAGGAGACAAGAGGAGGACAAGAGGAGGATCAGCTGTGGAGGAGGAAACAAGATGAGAGCTGTGGAGAGAGAGAGGAGACAACAGGAGGATCAGCTGTGAGAGAGAGAGGAGACAAGAGGAGGATCAGCTGTGGAGAGAGACAAGAGGAGACTGTGGAGAGAGAGGAGACAAGAGGAGGATCAGCTGTGGAGAGAGAGGAGACAAGAGGAGGATCAGCTGTGGAGAGAGAGAGAGGAGACAAGAGGAGGATCAGCTGTGGAGAGAGAGAGGAGACAAGAGGAGGATCAGCAGTGGAGAGAGTGAGGAGACAAGAGAGATCAGCAGAGAGGAGACAAGAGGAGGATCAACTGTGGAGAGAGACAGAGGAGACAAGAGGAGGATCAGCTGTGGAGAGAGAGAGACAAGAGGAGGACAAGAGGAGGATCAGCTGTGGAGAGAGATCAGCTGTGGAGAGGAGGAGACAAGAGGAGGATCAGCTGTGGAGAGAGAGAGGAGACAAGAGGAGGATCAGCTGTGGAGAGAGAGGAGACAAGAGGAGGATCAGCTGTGGAGAGAGAAAGAGAGAGGAGATCATCAAGAGACAAGAGAGATCAGCTGTGGAGAGAAAGAGACAAGAGGAGGATCAGCTGTGGAGAGAGAGAGGAGACAAGAGGAGGATCAGCTGTGGAGAGAGAGAGGAGACAAGAGGAGGATCCCTCCTGAGAGAGAAGACAAGAGGAGGATCAGCTGAGGAGAGAAAGAGAAGACAAGAGGAGGATCAGCCGTGGAGGGTGATCTAACCTGGACAAGAGAAGGAGGAACCTCTCTTCTCCTCTCTCTAACCCCTCTCTCTTCTCCTACTCCTTCTCTAACCCTCTCTTCTCCTCCTCTAACCCTCTCTTCTCCTACCTAACCCTCTCTTTCTCCTCCTCTAACCCTCTCTTTCTCCTCTAACCCTCTCTCTCTCCTCCTCTAACCCTCTCTCTTTCTCCTACTCTAACCCTCTCTTTCTCCTCCTAACCCTCTCTTCTCCCTATCCCTCTCTCTTCTCCTCCTCTAACCCTCTCTTTCTCCTACTCTAACCCCTCTTTCTCCTCCACTAACCCTCTCTCTTTCTCCTCCTCTAAACCTCTCTTTCTCCTACTCTAACCCTCTCTTTCTCCTACTCTAACCCTCTCTTTCTCCTCCTCTAACCCTCTCTTTCTCCTACTCTAACCCTCTCTTTCTCCTACTCTAACCCTCTCTTTCTCCTACTCTAACCCTCTCTTTCTCCTCCACTAACCCTCTCTTTCTCCTCCACTAACCCTCTCTTTCTCCTCCTCTAACACTCTCTCTCTTCTACTCTAACCCTCTCTCTCTCTTCTACTCTAACCCTCTCTCTCTCTTCTACTCTAACCCCCTCTCTCTCTCCTACTCTAACCCTCTCTTTGAGTCTCACATTGGGATTTTAATAGATCAAAACAAGACAATATTCGAACTCCTCAGGTTATTTGTTATGTACACTTATTTTTGTGAAGAAGAGGATTGACGTTGCGGATTCTGTTGTTGCCACAGTGTTCTATTTGAAATACACTCAGCTTTTAACTTTTCATTTAGTCTGTCGCAGTCAGGAAGTAAATTACAATGGGAGAGATAAGGATTCACAACGGAAGGTGAAAGGTTTACTTCAGAGTAATAGGGAAGGAGAAATGACATTTAACACCAGTGTAGGGACAGAGAAGGTATTACCCAGCGGTCATTTCATTTGCTGTGAGTGGACCTCTCACTGTTGAAAAAGGTACCCCTTCATAAAAGAACTGCAAACATATCATTGAAGTACAGTAAGCTCGTACCCTATAATCAGCTGGCTCCAGTTCATTGCATAGAATCTATCTAGAATTACACAGTGACATTCCACCCACTCCTCCATGGAGCTCTTCTGAGCTCAACTTATTTACCAGTCTCTCCTTTTGATTGTAATCTATTAAGAATTACCTGCCTCCCAGCTCAGTCAGAACAATTACATTGCTCTGCAGTCTGTATTGGAAATCGATAGCTACCTGGGTTCAATCAAGCCCAGGTGATAGTCCTCTTTAACCCAGAGACGCCAGAGGAGATGTCTATTGAAGGTGACGCCGATTGCCACTGACTCAATCCAGCCCCCTGTCGTGAGACAGAGAGGGAGCGATCCTCCAGGCAGAAAAGATTCCTCCACCTGAGTCGCTCCTCAGATCGATGGGAATCGTGTTGTGATTCTCCCGACTCCTCCCTAATTGCTACAGCAGGTGAATGAGGGAGACATTGATTCTGCATGTCTGCCTGGTGTGTTAAGACATCAACAACCCTGCTGTGGATACTCCATTACCATGGCGTTTGAACACACAATAACTAATGTTAGCTCATCATGACTGAGAAGTGCATGATATTGTAAGGTAAGACAAGGCAAGACTAGTTATCCATACAGTAAACGATGAACTTGGTATATTTTGTGTTGTAATCTACTCCTCTGGGATGGCACATAATAAAGTCCTGCGTCCCAAATGGTATCCTGTTCCCTGTGTAGTTCACTATAGTTCACTACTTTTGACCAGAGCCCTGAATGCAATACATAGGGAATAGGTTGCCATTTGGGACTCAGCCATTGAAGTTCCTTGATTGACACAAGTTGTACTTGAGAAAAGTCATTGTAAGGCAACGTGCAGCTGGACTCCAGATCCTAAACAAACTGGACAGGAGTATAGTCCCCTGAATTAAAAACATATATTTATAGACTGGTAAATCAATCCAACTCAACATCACAGTGAAGTAGAACAGCTAACAAGACAGCACTCAGCATGAGAGGAGAGGGAGAGGGAGAGGGGAGGGAGAGGGAGAGGGAGAGGGAGAGAAGGAGAGGGGGAGAGGGAGAGGGAGAGGGAGAGGGAGAGAAGGAGAGGGAGAGGGAGAGGGAGAGGGAGAGAGGAGAGGGAGAGGAGAGGGAGAAGGAGAGGGAGAGAGGGAGGAGGGGGAGGGAGAGAGAGGAGGGAGAGGAGAGGGAGGGAGAGAGAAGAGAGAGAGGGAGAAGGGAGAGGGAGAAGGAGAGGGAGAGAGGGTTAGGAGAGGAGAGGGAGAAGGAGAGGGAGAGAGAAGGAAAGAGGAGAGGGAGAAGGAAAAAAGGGAGAAGGAAAAGGAGAGAGCAACTTAGGTATCTAAACCAAGGTGGTCTTCCAGCTAAATGTTCACAGAGGATATTCTAATGCCTCTCCACAGCTTTCTAGTTTCAGGATCAGATTGGGTTTCTTTCTCACCACGAGGGAAGGGGATTAAGCTGTCAGCACCACAACAACAAGCAATTACTAACAGCCTTTCAAAAGTGAATTCTGGCACTGATGACAACTCTCTGTGCCGTAGCAGTCATTGGTGGTGACAGTTCACACAAAGAAGCGCGCATGCACCACACCTGAAGTCAAGCGTGAGGGTCTCGCCTGTAAACACAATGCCATCCGTCTTCACACAGACCTCTGGGAATACTTGGCATTTAAAAAGTGGCTGTGTAGATCAGGACAGGTTAATGTGCCTGCTTTTCTTTCTTAAATGCTACATGTTATTATGGAGCCTGTCTGGATGCAATTAAAATGCAGCAGTGGCAGAGGAGTAATAAACTGCCTCATGAATGTGGCTGATGTGTCTACGTGTTCTTGTCAAGGTGAAGGGAAGAACTAGTCTGAAAATAAAGTAGCCTGGACTACAGACTTATTTTTCTTTTAAACAATTGAGGTTGATGCATATTTGAATGCGTTTGATTTTAGTGCCGGCAGCTCGTTGAAAGGGGAAAGCATTATTGCTTTACCTTACTGAACTCTGGCCATGGCAAATTCATTTCATTTGACAAACGCTTCACATCAGTGGTGAAGGAATGGGGAGGCATGCAGTCGACTTAAATAGTTGTTTTTCCCCAGTTCCCATTGCCATAGTCTACTAGTGGACCGTCTGAGGGAAAATAACAAGACAAATACCTTTCTTAAAGGCCAAGTGCAGTCACTTTTTCCTGTGTTTTATATCATAGTGTACAACAGATGATACTAACACCGTAAAAGAGTGATAAAATGTGATCAGTGTTATTTCCTGATAGTTGCTGGTTGAAAATACAATCTACACAGGACCTTCTAATCAGCAGGCTCGCATGGGCGGGAGTTTTGGCTATCCATGGTGACATCACAATGCAGTAAATTGGTTAATAGACCAATAACAAAGGAGGTTTTAAACTAGTTTTCACTCAGATCACTCACAACAGTTCTAGCAAAATTCTAGCTTGAGAAATAGTTTTTTGCTACAAAGACATTTTTGTCCATTTGAATGGAAATCCATTACAATAAGGTACTTAATAGTTACCCAGAATGAATTTGATATTGATATATAAATGGCTGCATTGGCCCTTTAACAATTGTGATCACCATGGACTTTGCAGTGAAACAACGATGTTAAATCAAAAATCTTTCTCCAACTTAAGTCTTTTCATTCTTACCAAAAACAGATCACAAAGGACGAGCCTAAAAAGCAAACATTTCTCACGTAAAATAAAGCGACAGAAACATTGTCAGTGAAATCAAAAGAGGAATGTCATTGATGCCTGCGGGCACAATGACATCACCAGGCCCAGATTTATGTTAACACCAGAAGTCCTTCCCCCGTGGTAGAGGTTCACTCTTCATGGCTCAGGTTCTGAATGGATGATAAATCCTATTGAGGGGCAGCTGAGCTGGCTCCTGCTATTGTGGCCTTTGTCAAAAACCATTACACAGAACTGCAAACAGGTTTTCTATGTGGTGTTACGGTCAGCATCAAATAACCAGCATAGTATAATGCCAGATCAAAACTTTAAGAAACAAAGGATTGGATTTAGCCTCTTTATTGTGGCGTCCAGTGCTTTCCTTGAATGTTTAAAGGGAAAATAAGAATGTGAAAATGGGCAAAGCAAAACAACAAATTACACACTGTATTTGTTCCAGACAAAATTGGGATGAAATGCAATGTCAAAGCTGAAGCTCCAGCCTGTGGCCTTTTTTTATTCATAATCATTTGGAGGGAAAAAATCTATATGTTTCTTCAAAGAAGTCAAATATAGAAATTGAGCCCATCAAAAACTAGTCTGGGAACTCGATTGATTCTAATCAGTGTTCACCTCACAAAGCGAGGGAGAGAGGTCAATAACATCGTTATGAGATCTCAGAGAGAGAGAGAGAGAGAGAGAGAGAGAGAGAGAGAGAGAGAGAGAGAGACAGAGAGAGAGAGAGAGAGAGAGAGAGAGAGAGAGAAAGAGAGAGACAGAGAGAGAGAGAGAGAGAGACAGAGAGAGAGGATAGAGAGAGGAGAGAGAGAGAGAGGGAGAGAGGAGAGAGAGAGGGATAGAGAGAGGATAGAGAGAGAGAGGGATAGAGAGAGAGAGAGAGAGGGATAGAGAGAGAGACAGAGAGAGAGACAGAGAGAGAGAGAGGGAGAGAGAGAGGGATAGAGAGAGAGAGGGATAGAGAGAGAGAGAGAGAGAGAGAGAGAGAGAGGGATAGAGAGAGAGAGAGAGAGAGAGAGAGAGGGAGGGAGAGAGAGAGAGAGAGAGAGAGAGAGAGAGAGAGAGGGATAGAGAGAGAGACAGAGAGAGAGAGAGAGAGAGAGAGGGAGAGAGAGAGAGAGAGAGAGGGATAGAGAGAGAGAGAGGAGAGAGAGAGAGAGACAGAGAGAGAGAGAGACAGAGAGAGAGAGAGAGAGAGAGAGAGAGAGAGAGAGAGAGAGAGAGAGAGAGAGAGGGGGAGAGAGAGAGACAGACAGAGAGAGAGACAGAGAGCGAGAGAGCGAGAGAGAGAGAGGGAGAGAGAGAGAGAGAGAGAGGGGCAAAATCCTTACCAACCTTTTCACTTGACATTTATGTCTGTTAGAAACTGGAAATTGCAGTCAGGCTCCTGGCAGATTCACTCAATCTATGGTAATGATTTGGACCGATAGGTTGAATTACAATGTGCAGCAAGAATTAGTTCTCAAATGACACTTATGGAGCAGGACCAATTTTATTCATATAAGGATGGCCAATTCCTTACCAGATTATATGATTCCTGTGTCCCAGGCAAAAAAATCATCCACATCAAGAAGACCAGGCTAAGAAAACCCACCATGCTCTGCCAACTGTTACAGTATTTCATAACTACATGACCTTTATTCTACCATAAAGGTCACAATTATGCCTATTATCATCAGGAACCACTCCAAACAGGCTAGTTTACAGCCAGTTTGGGTCCCACCCTGAATAGATATGAAAAGTCATATGTAAGAGAACAAGTCACATCATCAACACGTGTACACTATACACATCTGCTCTGAAATTAAAGCTATTCAACCTTTTCAACCTTTTCAAGTGGGTATTTTTCAGAACAACATTTAGATAAAAAATGAGAAGCACTGACCTTTTCAAAAGGGTCAAAAAAGAAGAGCCTGTCCATTAAATGAGTCTCTCTTTCAGACTCATGGCTGGGTCAGGAAGAGAAGAGTGCCCTCCGGCCTCAACATGTGTGTGTGTTTGTGCATGCACATCCGTGTGTTTGTGTGTGTTAGTGTGTGTTGGTCTGTGGAGATCCATCATTCGACCCGCTCTGCTCCGCCTCAGTCCTGTGTATCTGATGTGTGTTATCTGTCCTGGGCAGATCCTGCAGCTCCACCAGGCTGTGTGATGGAGCAGGACAAGCCATTAGTCATAAAACACTGAGGCAGCCCATTATCCACACTTTGATCCACAGCACACTGCCTGTAAATACACACTGGCCTGTCAGACTGACACCTGGCCAGAGGAAAGGAGGAGAGACGACAGCCAGAGCACAGAGCAAGGTTATGTCCCAAATGACACCCCATTCCCTACATAATGCACAAAGGTAGTGGGCTATTTGGGAATAGGTTGCCATTTGGGACACAGCCTAGGTTTCTGGATGGACTCCACCATGCTCTGGTACGTCCACCACTTCCGCGGTTCCCCCTTCACGTCACTATAACTGACTGCATTGATGGAGGCAGATTTGGGCATGAATTTGTCTCGGGGGACAGGGAGGAGATTGTATGTATTGGCCCATTAGACGTTGATAATGAGAGATCCAGTTGGTTACTGCATCTAGAGGACTCATCTTTATCCTATATTCTCATGTTACACACACGCACATGCGCACACACACACACAAGAAAGAGAGAATTAGAGAGAGCATTCTTAAATTCACACAGGACACCAGATAACAGACTGACCCTAGCCCCCCGACACATAAACTACTGCAGCATAAATACTGGAGGCTGAGACAGGGGGAGTTAGGATACACTGTGGCTCCATCTGATGATACCCCCGGACAGAGCAGGATATAACCCCACCCACTTTGCCAAAGCACAGCCTCCACACCACTAGAGGGATATCTTCAACCACCAATTTACCATCCTGAGGCAGTTAACCCACTGTTCCTAGGCCGTCATTGAAAATAAGAATTTGTTCTTAACTGACTTGCCTAGTTAAATAAAGGTAATTATTTTTATTATCTGATATTATACACAATGTCATATTCTAAATTTAACCATTGCACTGTGCACAGAGACCCAGAATATTGATGTCTCTACAATCCCACCTGGTAATAACACAAGAGATGTTTCTACAATCTAGCCTTGTAATAACACAAGAGATGTCTCTACAATCTAGCCTTCGTAATAACACAAGAGATGTCTCTACAATCTAGCCTTGTAATAACACAAGAGATGTCTCTACAATCTAGCCTTCGTAATAACACAAGAGATGTCTCTACAATCTAACCTTTAAATAACACAAGAGATGTCTCTACAATCTAGCCTTGTAATAACACAAGAGATGTCTCTACAATCTAACCTTTAAATAACACAAGAGATGTCTCTACAATCTAACCTTTAAATAACACAAGAGATGTCTCTACAATCTAACCTTTAGTAATAACACAAGAGATGTCTCTACAATCTAACCTTGTAATAACACAAGAGATGTCTCTACAATCTAGCCTTGTAATAACACAAGAGATGTCTCTACAATCTAACCTTCGTAATAACACAAGAGATGTCTCTACAATCTAACCTTGTAATAACACAAGAGATGTCTCTACAATCTAACCTTCGTAATAACACAAGAGATGTCTCTACAATCTAACCTTTAAATAACACAAGAGATGTCTCTACAATCTAACCTTGTAATAACACAAGAGATGTCTCTACAATCTAACCTTCGTAATAACACAAGAGATGTCTCTACAATCTAGCCTTCGTAATAACACAAGAGATGTCTCTACAATCTAACCTTCGTAATAACACAAGAGACGTCTCTACAATCTAACCTTCGTAATAACACAAGAGATGTCTCTACAATCTAACCTTGTAATAACACAAGAGATGTCTCTACAATCTAACCTTCGTAATAACACAAGAGATGTCTCTACAATCTAACCTTTGTAATAACACAAGAGATGTCTCTACAATCTAACCTTCGTAATAACACAAGAGATGTCTCTACAATCTAACCTTTAAATAACACAAGAGATGTCTCTACAATCTAACCTTCGTAATAACACAAGAGATGTCTCTACAATCTAACCTTCATAATAACACAAGAGATGTCTCTACAATCTAACCTTTGTAATAACACAAGAGATGTCTCTACAATCTAACCTTCGTAATAACACAAGAGATGTCTCTACAATCTAACCTTCATAATAACACAAGAGATGTCTCTACAATCTAACCTTCGTAATAACACAAGAGATGTCTCTACAATCTAACCTTCGTAATAACACAAGAGATGTCTCTACAATCTAACCTTCATAATAACACAAGAGATGTCTCTACAATCTAACCTTCATAATAACACAAGAGATGTCTCTACAATCTAACCTTCATAATAACACAAGAGATGTCTCTACAATCTAACCTTCATAATAACACAAGAGATGTCTCTACAATCTAACCTTCATAATAACACAAGAGATGTCTCTACAATCTAAACCTTCATAACCTTCATACTAATAACACAAGAGATGTCTCTACAATCTAACCTTCATAATAACACAAGAGATGTCTCTACAATCTAACCTTCATAATAACACAAGAGATGTCTCTACAATCTAACCTTCATAATAACACAAGAGATGTCTCTACAATCTAACCTTCATAATAACACAAGAGATGTCTCTACAATCTAACCTTCATAATAACACAAGAGATGTCTCTACAATCTAACCTTCATAATAACACAAGAGATGTCTCTACAATCTAACCTTCATAATAACACAAGAGATGTCTCTACAATCTAACCTTCATAATAACACAAGAGATGTCTCTACAATCTAACCTTCATAATAACACAAGAGATGTCTCTACAATCTAACCTTCATAATAACACAAGAGATGTCTCTACAATCTAACCTTCATAATAACACAAGAGACGTCTCTACAATCTAACCTTCATAATAACACAAGAGATGTCTCTACAATCTAACCTTCATAATAACACAAGAGACGTCTCTACAATCTAACAATCTAACCTTCATAATAACACAAGAGATGTCTCTACAATCTAACCTTCATAATAACACAAGAGATGTCTCTACAATCTAACCTTCATAATAACACAAGAGATGTCTCTACAATCTAACCTTCATAATAACACAAGAGACGTCTCTACAATCTAACCTTCATAATAACACAAGAGATGTCTCTACAATCTAACCTTCATAATAACACAAGAGATGTCTCTACAATCTAACCTTCATAATAACACAAGAGATGTCTCTACAATCTAACCTTCATAATAACACAAGAGACGTCTCTACAATCTAACCTTCGTAATAACACAAGAGATGTCTCTACAATCTAACCTTCATAATAACACAAGAGATGTCTCTACAATCTAACCTTCATAATAACACAAGAGATGTCTCTACAATCTAACCTTCATAATAACACAAGAGATGTCTCTACAATCTAACCTTCATAATAACACAAGAGTTGTTCAATGTTTTTCCTCCAAACAAACAGTAATAAAAATGCTTTATGGGTCAACTTCATTATAATAATCATAAAACTGTCTCTCACCTAAATGGATGTCTACTCCCCGATGCCCAGGGGAGTCCCTGCCTGCCTCTCTCTGAAACAAACAAACACATTAACAACCCAGCCTCTCCTCATGAATTTTGGTCCACTACAGATGTATGCAATATATCCCACTAAATAGAACCACCATAAGGGTTTATGTGATTGGGTTGTGCTGAAAAGGACAAGAAGATATTAAATAGCATACGCTGACATTCTGCACTAAACACTTGATTTCCAGCTAGGGATGATTGTTTATCCTCAATAACAGTTACAGTTATTGTAAATGAAATGGGATGGAATCACACCCCACACGTTCGCTTCTAGTGCAACAACAATCAATACAAATACAATTCCAATGTATGTACAAGGTAAATGTATTTGCTGTGTAAGATATAGTGGTATATTCTATTCTCTCCTTCTGACACCTTTCCATAAAATGGACGCCTGGCTAGCAAGAGACAGTGAGTTTTCTGTGAGTCTGTCAGTCTCAGGTGGTGATTTGTAGCCATCAGTCCTGCTGACAGAAGACCTACAGCAGGGTTCCCCAAATTTTAGCCCAAGGGACACATTTGTTTTTTTATAGAAATATTGTAATTTTCATTATTGGACATAAAATACTAAAACACCAGGAAATCAGCTACAAACAATTTTACTTTTGTAAATCTGTTCCCAAGTACTCCCACGCATAATAGATACGTGATCGTATACAAATGTAAGCAAGGTTTTAAATGATTCTGTTTATATACAAATATTACATGTTTTTGGGCTTCTTGCGGTCAATTTGCAGTCTACAAATGAATGGAGTTGATGATCGCTGGCCTACAGTATGAGGTAGAGATGACCTCGCCCTGCTAAACACATTTGACCACATCAACATAACAACTGTTTTCTTATTCTTCTCACTTTAATTGCTGCGTCTGTATACCAAGCAAGCAGAACTAGCTAGTACGTTACCATTATCCAGTGAGGATATGTATCGTAAAACCACACATTCACAACCTTTTTTAATTGATCACTTATTCTTAGTAATACATGGCCTGTGTTAGGTGTTAAAAGAGTCAAAAAGGGAATTGTTTCAATTTCAGTTTTATTTATTAAAATCTTTTTTTTTTGTGGTGTTCAAGATGTATTTTATTTTATTTTAATTTTATGTCTTGCAATTATTAGAAAACAATTTCATGATGGTTCAACCCTGAGCTTTATAATGAACTCTTTATGGACAGCCCACATTGGCTATATTTGGATCCAGTCTGCCTATATTCATTGTCTAACACGGAACATGGACTGTACCATCAAACAGAAGGAGGTGTGAATAAAAAGGCTATATACTGAAATATATTTGTTGTTTTTATGATTTAAATTCAGGGGCCATTTCTCCGGCAGCTCCTCGAATTCATGGGATGCACTCGGTCTAGTTCTTATTCAGCCTGAGCTCCTCGTCTGAGCAGCGTATCGACTGAACCGACAGGAAAAGAGAGAGAGAGAGGGGAAGAGAAAGGAAATAGAGAGAGAGAGGGAGCGGGCTGCTGAAAAATTCATGCCTATGCCAGCTCACTCCATTCTCAGCTCAGCAGGGGCCTGGCTTTGATACTTCACACTCAGAGAAAAAATGCAAATGATTTTTCCTACATAACATGGAGAGAATATATCCCGTGAAAATGATCAAATCTCTGGCCAAACAATTAATAATATAGCCAGAATAGATTCCAATCTGGGGGGGTTCAGATTCTAGAACAATGTGTTTTATTTAAGGTTTGGACAATGTTGTTCCCACAGTCTATTTTTAAGATAAAGGTGCTAGATTTATGTTTCAATAAATTGTTGAAATTGAATATCTCAAGGTCAACAAAATCTGTAGAAATAGATTATTCCAACATTGTAACAGAAACTAAATGAATTCCCAATCTAAAAACTAAAACAATACATATCTTAATAACTGTAGTAAGTATTTTGGTAAAAAATCGATCAAAATCAAAACGATCATCTACCAATGTGAGACCAGAGGCAGAGCCTGAGTCCAATAAGCCAATCATTCATGAATTAAAAGTAAGGAGAGGAAAGGTGGCTTGAGGAAATATTGGCTTTGACAGGTAGCACAGTAGGGGGCCCTGCGCTGCAGTAAGACTACAGATCTATTTTTTCACTCAGACGCTATTTCAAGAATGCTGATGAGATATTGTCCTATGTTTAGAGCTCAGTCCCTCACAAAAGGAAAAGGCTGATTCAACTCTTCAACTCCAACGGACAAAATGAGCAGCGACGTATAAACACCGGTTTCTGTGTTGTTGTTATTATAGTGTTGTGATATAAAACTGGGTCCATTCGATGGAGAATTCAGATCTGTTCTTTTAGATGTGATGTCAGTGGATTAGGTTAGTGGTGGGAGGGGTGGAGTTTGGCTGGGGTGTTTCTGTGTGTGTGTGTGTGTGTGTGTGTGTGTGTGTGTGTGTGTGTGTGTGTGTGTGTGTGTGTGTGTGTGTGTGTGTGTGTGTGTGTAGAATGGTTGGTGGAGGTTGTGGAGGGTTTGTGGTTTGTGGCTGGTAGGGGTGGAGTATGACATATGTGTGTTTGTATGTGTATGTGTGCATGGGCATATGTGCCTGTGTACGTGTGTACATGCATGCACTGGAGTGTGTGTGCGTATGTGTGTGTGTGTCTGTATAGGGGGGTTGTGGAGGCTGGGTTGGGGTGAGTTAGGGGAGCTCTGCTCGTAATAATGTCTTCTCCACAGCAGGATGCCCCAACGGCCAATTACAGCACAGCATCTGGGCTGGCCGACAAGTGACCGTCGTCACAGGCAGAGAGGATCTGTGCTTTGTTCCGTGGCAGCGGGGCGGCATTTAGGGGAACAGATATGGATTCTGAATGCACAGCAGGATTGGGCAACGGAGAAGTGAATGGGGAACAGATATGGATTCTGAATGTACAGCAGGATTGGGCAACGGAGAAGTGAAGGGGACGAGAGGTGATGCAGGCGGTGTCACTACACACTCATACACAACAGACACATTATAATATGGTACTGTACACATCCATACACAACAGACACATTATAATATGGTACTGTACACACTCATACACAACAGACACATTATAATATGATACTGTACACATCCATACACAACAGACACACATTCTAATATGTTACTCAACACAAACACCCATAATTGTAAGGCTAAAACAGTCCAATGAGGGGTGTGGTTAGTGTATCTGTATGACATGGTGGGTTGATAGAAACAGAAACAGCACACCAGGAACTAACAAACCAACTGCACAAGCAGCTTCACTAGTTCCACATTTTCTGTTTGAGACAAAATGAGCCCCCCAGGGCTGAAAAGGGACAGTGTTTCAAAATCGCCTCAGCTGGACACTTTCAAACATCATTGTAGTGTTTCTGCACTTCTCAGTAGAATACTATTATGCTCTGGTTTTGAATTCCTTCTCCTTTTCCACAGAGGAGATGAAGACATATTATAATTAAGCAATAAGGCCTGGGGGGGTGTGGCACCCCGAGGTGCCTTATTGCTATTATGAACTGATTACCAAAGTAATTAGAGCAGTAGAAATGGTCACGCACTGACCTTAGAGAGCCGTTTTATTTCTCTATTTGGTTAGGGTGTGATGTGGGGTGGGCATTCTATGTTCTATTTTCTATGTTTTGTATTTCTTTGTTTTGGCCGGTTATGGTTCTCAATCAGGGACAGCTGTCTAATGTTGTCTCTGATTGGGAACCATACTTAGGCAGCCCTTTTTCCCACCTGTGATTGTGGGTAGTTAACTTTGTTTGTGGCACTTAGCCCAGTTGAGCTTCATGGTCGTGGTCTTGTTTTGTTGGCGACATTTATCTTAAATAAAAAGAAATCGACGCTCACCACCCTGCACCTTGGTCCAGTTCTTTCGACGGCCGTGACAGAACTACCCACCACAAAAGGACCAAGCAGCGTGGTAAAAAGGAGGACTGGACATGGGATGACATCCTGGACGGCAAGGGATCCTGGACGTGGGAGGAGATCCTGGCCGGAAAGGATCGCCTGCTGTGGGAGCAGGTAGAAGCAGCGAGGAAGGTGGAGGCAGCGAGAAAGAGGGCCCAGGATTACACAGGGTCACGGCTGGCCCTAAGGACCGGGAGGCCACTCCAAAGTTTTTTGGGGGAGGCACACTGGGAGTGTGGCAGAGTCAGGATTCAGACCTGAGCCAACTCCCGTGCTTACCGTGGCGAGCGTCATACTGGTCAGGCACCGTGTTATGCGGTGGAGCGCACGGTGTCTCCAGTGCGCGTTCACAGCCCGGTGCGCTACATCCCAGCTCCCCGCATCTGCCGGGCTAGGGTGAGCATCCAGCCAGGACGGATGGTGACGGCTCAGCACGCCTGGTCTCCAGTGCGTCTCTTCGGCCCAGGATATCCTGCGCCGGCTCTGTGCACTGTGTCTCCGGTACATCTGCACAGCCCAGTGCGTCCTGTGCACGTTCACAGCCCGGTGCGCTACACCCCAGCTCCCCGGCATTTACAGGGCGAAGATAACCACCCAGCCAGGACGGGTTGTGCAGGCTCTAAGCTCGAGACCTCCAGTGCGCCTCCACGGCCCAGTGTATCCGGTGCCTCTGCCAAGGACAATGCCTCCTGTATGTCTCCCCAGCCTGGTGAGTCCTGTGCCTGCTCCCAGAGCCAGGCCTCCTGTGTGGCTCTCCACTCCAGTGATGATCCATGACAAGAAGCCTCCAGTGATGATCCATGGCACAAAGCCTCCAGTGATGATCCATGGCAGGAAGCCTCCAGTGATGATCCATGGCAGGAAGCCTCCAGTGATGATCCATCCAGTGATGATCCATGGCAGGAAGCCTCCAGTGATGATCCATGGCAGGAAGCCTCCAGTGATGATCCATGGCAGGAAGCCTCCAGTGATGATCCATGGCAGGAAGCCTCCAGTGAGGAGTCATGGCACAAAACCTCCAGTGAGGAGTCATGGCACAAAGCCTCCAATGATTGTCTCCAGTCCGGAGCCTCCAGCGACGGTTTCCAGTCCGGGGCCCGCAAAGAGGGTGCCCAGTCCGGGGCCCGCAGAGAGGGTCCCCACACCAGAGACGCCACCAAAGCGGGGTGAGCCAGAGGTGGAGAGGGGTCTTCGTCCAGCACCAGAGCCACCATCGCAGATAGATGCCCACCCGGACCCTCCCCTATAGGTTCAGGTTTTGCGGCCAGAGTCCACACCTTTGGGGGAGGGGGGGTTACTGTAAAGCCCTGACTTTAGAGAGACGTTTTATTTCTCTATTTGGTTAGGTCAGGGTGTGATGTGGGGTGGGCATTCTATGTTCTATGTTTTGTATTTCTTTGTTTTGGCCGGGTGTGGTTCTCAATCAGGGACAGCTGTCTATCGTTGTCTCTGATTGGGAACCACACTTAGGCAGCCCTTTCCCACCTGTGATTGTGGGTAGTTAACTTTGTTTGTGGCACTTAGCCCTGTTGAGCTTCACGGTCATTTTCTTGCTTTCTTGTTTTGTTGGCGACATTTATCTTAAATAAAAAGAAATGTACGCTCACCACGCTGCACCTTGGTCCAGTTCTTTCGACGGCAGTGACAAAAGACATGTTTTTCTGATATACCACGGCTGTCAGCCAATCAGCATTCAGGGCTTGAACCACCCAATTTATAACTGGGTCTAACACAATCATACCGCTCAGTAAAAGTCTCCACAAACAATCCATCAGGCTAGAGTAGAAGGAGTCCATAAAGCAGAGCTTCAACGGGACTCTTCTCTCTTTCTCTCACACCAAGGTATGGAGTAGCTTGAGGACATGTATCTTCTCCATCTTCTCTATCTTTCTCTCACACCAAGGTATGGAGTAGCTTGAGGACATGTATCTTCTCCATCTTCTCTATCTTTCTCTCACACCAAGGTATGGAGTAGCTTGAGGACATGTATCTTCTCCATCTTCTCTATCTTTCTCTCACACCAAGGTATGGAGTAGCTTGAGGACATGTATCTTCTCCATCTTCTCTATCTTTCTCTCACACCAAGGTATGGAGTAGCTTGAGGACATGTATCTTCTCCATCTTCTCTATCTGTCTCTCACACCAAGGTATGGAGTTGCTTGAGGAAATGTATCTTCGATGCCTTCTATATCTTCATTGCTTGCTGTTTGGGGTTTTAGGCTGGGTTTCTGTATAAGCACTTGTGACATTTGCTGATGTAAAAAGGGATTTATAAATATATTTGATTGATGCTATGTATCTAATCTTAGGGGCCAGTAAACCAAACTCTACATTAAACACTGCAATCTGTTTATAAAAGCTAATGATTTATGACTGCTTTTAAAAAGCTGTTTGACGTCAATTGGAAGACTGTTATTTGGGTACACACACACACACACACACGTACACACACACAAGTACACACACACACGTACACACACACACGTACACACACACACACACATGTACACACGTACACACACACACACGTACACACACACACACACACACACACACACACGCACGCAAGCACGTACGCACGTACACACGCATACACACACACGTACACACGCATGCACGTACACACACACGCACGTACACACGTACACACACACGCATGCACGTACACACACACACACACACACACACACACACTCCCCCCCTGTATTTGGGGCCACATAATAATTTGCTGCAGCCCCACAATTTGCCTGCAAGCTCTTCATAGACTTGTTTACTCTTGGAGTAGTGAATGATAACACTGAGGTACAAGGTTGTGTAGGTGGCTATATGCCTGCCAGCTGACTAATTCAGGTAAGTTGAATTATCACATTAAGGTAAAAGTAGAAACCCACGTATAAGATATTCATGTTATATTGTTTCCGACGCAGCATTTTAGAGTTTCTTGAGATCAGGTCAAGGTAGCTACAGTTGAAGTCGAAGTTTACATACACCTTAGCAAAATACATTTAAACTCAGTTTTTCACAATTCCTGACATGTAATCCTAGAAATTCCCTGTCTTAGTTCAGTTAGGATCACCAATTCATTTTAAGAATGTGAAATGTCAGAATAATAGTAGAGAGAATTATTTATTTCAGCTTTTATTTCTTTCATCACATTCCCAGTGGGTCAGAAGTTTACACTCAATTAGTATTTGGTAGCATTGCCTTTAAATGGTTTAACTTGGGTCAAACGTTTCGGGTAGCCTTCCACAAGCTTTCCACAATAAGTTGGGTGAATTTTGGCCCATTCCTCCTGACAGAGCTGGTGTAACTGAGTCAGGTTTGTAGGCCTCCTTGCTCACACATGCTTTTTCAGTTCTGCCCACAAATATTCTAAAGGATTGTGGTCAGGGCTTTGTGATAGCCACTCCAATACCTTGACTTTGTTGTCCTTAAACCATTTTGCCACAACTCTGGATGTATGCTTGGGGTCATTGTCCATTTGGAAGACCCATTTGCGACCAAGCTTTAGCTTCCTGACTGAAGTCTTGAGATGTTGCTTCAATATATCCACATCATTTTCCTACCTCATGATGCAATCTATTTTGTTAAGTGCACCAGTCCCTCCTGCAGCAAAGCACCCCCACAACAAGATGCTGCCACACCCATGCTTCACGGTTGGGATGGTTTCTTTGGCTTGCAAGCCTCCCCCTTTTCTCCAAACATAACAAAGGTCATTATGGTTTTATCAGACCAGAGGATATTTCTCCAAAAAGTATGATCTTTGTCCCCATGTGCAGTTGCAAACCGTAGTCTGTCTTTTTATGTCGGTTTTGGAGCAGTGACTTCTTCCTCGCTGAGCGGCCTTTCAGGTTATGTCGATATAGGACTTGTTTTACTGTGGGTATAGATACTTTTGTACCTGTTTCTTCCAGCATCGTCACAAGATCCTTCACTGTTGTTCTGGGATTGATTTGCACTAGTCGCACCAAAGTGCGCTCATATCTAGGAGACAGAACGCGTCTACTTCCTGAGTGGTATGACGGCTGCGTGGTCCCATGGTGTTTATACTTGTGTACTATTTTTCGTACTGATGAATGTGGTTCCTTCAAGCGTTTGGAAATTGCTCCCAATGATGAACCAGACTTGTGGAGGTCTATAATTGTTTGGCTGATTTCTTTTGATTTTCCCATAATGTCAAGTGAGTTGACTCAAATGAGCTCAAATAGCCTATCAGAAGCTTCTAAAGCCATGACATAATTTTCTGGATTTTTCCAAGCTGTTTAAAGGCACAGTCAACTTAGTGTATGTAAACTTCTGACCCACTGGAATTGTGATACAATGAATTATAAGTGAAATTATCTGTCTGTAAACAATTGATGGAAAAATGACTTGTTTCATGCACTTAGTAGATGTCCAAACTGACTTGCAATAACAATAGTTTGTTATCAAGAAATTTGTGGAGTGGTTGAAAAACGAGTTTTAATGACTCCAATCTAAGTGTATG
>NW_024608099.1:5000-49074 GCF_018296145.1 Oncorhynchus tshawytscha
CTTATCACATGAGTCTGTAATTATCTCTGTCCCTCTGTGTGTCCTTATCACATGAGTCTGTAATTATCTCTGTCCTCTGTGTGTCCTTATCACATGAGTCTGTAATTATCTCTGTCCCTCTGTGTGTCCTTATCACATGAGTCTGTAATTATCTCTGGTCCTCTGTGTTTCCTTAACACATGAGTCTGTAATTATCTCTGGTCCTCTGTGTGTCCTTATCACATGAGTCTGTAATTATCTCTGGTCCTCTGTGTGTCCTCATCACATGAGTCTGTAATTATCTCTGGTCCTCTGTGTGTCCTTATCACATGAGTCTGTAATTATCTCTGGTCCTCTGTGTTTCCTTAACACATGAGTCTGTAATTATCTCTGTCCCTCTGTGTGTCCTTATCACATGAGTCTGTAATTATCTCTGGTCCTCTGTGTTTCCTTAACACATGAGTCTGTAATTATCTCTGGTCCTCTGTGTGTCCTTATCACATGAGTCTGTAATTATCTCTGGTCCTCTGTGTTTCCTTAACACATGAGTCTGTAATTATCTCTGGTCCTCTGTGTTTCCTTATCACATGTCAAAAATACAATAATTAAATAAGATTATTAAAATATATATATAATATAAAGCTGTAAATGCTTAACCTTAAAACTCTTTTGGGATAGGGGGCAGCATTTCCACTTTTGGTTGAATAGCATGCCAAAACTGAACTGCCTCCTACTCTGTCCCAGATGCTAATATATGCATACTATTAAAAGTATTGGATAGAAAACACTCTGGAGTTTCTAAAACTTTTTGAATGATGTCTGTGAGTATAACAGAACTCATATGGCTGGCAAAAACCTGAGAGGAAATCCAAACAGGAAGTGAGAAATCGATTTTCAAAACAGTACCTATTGAAATCCCTGTTCGATAGGGATGTGCTTGCACTTCCTAGGGCTTCCACGAGATGTAACCGTCTATAGATACTGGTTTTAGGATTCTACTATAAAGGAGGGGCTCATAAGAGCTCTTTCAGTGAGTGGTCTGGCAGAGAGCCTCGGTCTCATGACGCGCCCTCCCGACAGAGTATACTCTCGTTCCAATGCTTTTCTTCAGACAATGAAATTCTCCGGTTGGAACCTTATTGATGATTTATGTTAAAAACATCCTAAGATTGTTTGCATACATCATTTGACTTGTTTCTATGACCTGTAAGGGAACTTTTTGAGTTTTTGTCTGGAGGAAGTGCTCGCGCCTCATGAAGATGGATTACTGGGCTGAACTCGCTAACAACAAGTGGCTAAATGATGGGCTTTGGGAACTTTATGGAACAAATCAGTAATTTATTGTTGAACTGGGATTCCTGGGAGTTCCTTCTGATGAAGATCATCAAAGGTGAGTGAATATTTATAGTGTTTTTTCTAACTTATGTTGACTCCAAAATGGCAGAGTTTTCTTTGGCTGAATTGGGCTCTGAGCGCCATCCTCATATTATGCTTTTTCCGTAAAGTTTTTTTTAAATCTGACACAGCGGTTGCATAGAGGATAAGTCTATCTTTAATTCTGTGAATACCACTTACATCTTTTATCAATGTTTATTATGAGTATTTCTGCAAAATCAGCGGATGTTTTGGAATCAAAACATTACTGCACGTAACGAGCCAATGTAAACTGAGATTTTGGGATATAAATATGCACATTATCGAACAAAACATACATGTATTGTGTAACATGATGTCCTATGAGTGTTATCTGCTGAAGATCATCAAAGGTTAGTGATTCATTTTATCTATATTACTGCTTTTTGTGACTCCTAAATTTGGCTGGAAAAATGTCTGTGTGTTTTTTTGACTTGGCTATGACCTAACATAATCATATGTTGTGCTTTCGCTGTAAATAATTTTTGAAATCGGACATGATGGGCAGATTAACAAGATGTTTATCTTTAATTTGCTGTATTGGACTTGTTAATGTGTGAAAGTTAAATATTTATAAAAAATATTTTTGAATTTCCTGCACTGCCTTTTCAGCGGAATGTTGTTATGGGGTTCCGCTAGTGGAACGCCTGCCCTAGAAAGGTATTAATATAAACCATAAACTCAGTTAATATTATTGGTGTTTAAGATGAGGGCTTCAGCATGAAATATTCTTCATGTTTTTTTTACACATTCGCATTTATTTTACTGTCAAAATGTCTTTGTTTTAAAATGTGTTGGAGCCAAACTGATGTCAGTTGTTAAATAAGTCAATAGTTGGAGTTCATCAAAATAATGCCGTTGTTGATTAGATGATTTTTTCATGAATTAGTCTGTTGGACAATATGGACACAGACACAAATTTATAGGAATACAGTTTTTCAACGTTAGTCAAGTATAAATTCCCAAAGCTACTTTGGTAAATTACCGGTAGCTTAGCAACTCTCTAGTCACAGTGCAGAGCTATCTCTGAATGGCAGACACCATTTGACCTCTAACCCCTGCTATCCTCTAACCCCATTGGTTCCTAGACAGACATGTGACCTCTAACCCTTGGTATCTTTCAACCCCACTGGTCCATGACCTGCAATCTCTGCTGCACTTAACACGGCCCTTTCCCACCTGGACAAAAGGGAACACCTATGAGAGAATGCTATTTGTTGATTACAGTTTAGCGTTAAGCACCATAGTGCCCTCAAAGCTCATCACTAAGCTAAGGACCCTGGGACTGAACACCTCCCTCTGCAACTGGATCCTGGACTTCCTGACAGGCAGTTACCAGGTGGCAAGGGTAGGTAGCAACACATCCGCCATGCTGATACTCAAATGGAGGCCCCTCAGGGGATCATCCTCAGACCCCTCCTGTACTCCCTGTTCACTCATGACTGTCGAGCCAGGCACGACTCCAACACCATCATCAAGTTTGCTGATGACACAACAGTGGTAGACCTGATCACCGTCAACGATGAGACAGCCTATAGGGAGGAGGTCAGAGACCTGGCCGTGTGGTGCCAGGACAGCAACCACTCCCTCAACGTGATAAAAACAAAGGAGATGACTGTGGACTACAGGAAAAGGAGGACAAAGAACGCCCCCATTCTCATAGACTGGGCTGCAGTGGAGCAGGTTAAGAGCTTCAAGTTCCTTAGTGTCCACTTCACCAACAAACTAACATGGTCCAAGCACCCCAAGACAGTCGTGAAGAGTGCACGACAAAGCCTATTCCCCCTCAGGAGACTGAAAAGATTTGGAATGGGTCCTTAGAACCTCAAAAGCTTCTACAGCTGCACCATCGAGAGCATCCCGACTGGTTGCATTATTGCCTGGTGTGGAAACGGCTCGGCCTCCGATCGCAAGGCACTACAGAGGGTACTGCATACGGCCCAGTACATCACTGGGGTCAAGCTTCCGGCCATCCAGGACCTCTATACCAGGCAGGGTCTGAGGAAGGCCCTACAAATTGTGAAAGACACCAGTCACCCTAGTCATAGAGTGTTCTCTCTTCTACCGCACGGCAAGTGGTACCAATCACCAAGTCCAAAAGGCTCCTTTAACAGCTTCTACTCCCAAGCCATAAGACTCCTGAACATACAGTATAATCAAATGGCCACCCGACCCCTCTTTTACACTGCTGCTACTCTCTGTTTACTATCTATACATAGTCACTTTAACTCTACCTACATATTACCTCAATTACCTCGACTAACCGGTGCCACCTCATATTGACTCTACAACGGTACCCCAATACAGCCTCTATTGTTATTTTACTGTTGCTGTTTAATTATTTATAACTTTAAAAAATATATATGTTTACCTAACACATTTTTTCTTAAAACTACTTCAAGCATTGTTGGTTAAGGGCAACCTCTAGTGACTCCCCATCCCGCATGCGGGAGCGTAATCATCGCCTGACACTAATTAGCATAACGCAACGGACATAAATATCCCTAGATAATATTCCTATTCATGAAAATCACTAATGAAATATATTGAGACACAGCTTAGCCTTTTGTTAATCACCCTGTCATCTCAGATTTTCAAAATATGCTTTACAGCCAAAGCTAGACAAGCATTTGTGTAAGTTTATCGATAGCCTAGCATAGCATTTTGTCCAGCTAGCAGCAGGTAACTTGGCCACGGAAATCAGAAAAGCAATCAAATTAAATCGTTTACCTTTGATGAGCTTTGGATGTTTTCACTCACGAGACTCCCAGTTAGATAGCAAATGTTCCTTTTTTCCAAAAATATTACTTTTGTAGGCGAAATAGCTCCGTTTGTTCTTCACTTTGGCTGAGAAATCGCCTGAAATTGCAGTCACGAAAACAGCGAAAAATATTCCCAATTAGCTCCATAATATCGACAGAAACATGGCAAACGTTGAAATGGATGGGAAGTCATTGGCATCGGACAAACCATATACACATTGGCCAATACCACCCAATTCGGCGTAAATTCGTGCAAAGTGTATTGCAACTGCCATATGGCGATTGCCTATTGTAACACTTTAAAATTCAACAGGTGGCGAATTCGCTCCACCATGGTTTTTCATATTGGAAAATGGCACCCAAGTCAACATCCAAAAGCAAAATTTTGAAAAAATGATTTTTTGTCAAAAACTTATCACCCCTTAAAAAAGTGCTTTCTGGACCGTTTTTCGAAATTCTTTCGATTTTTTTGTCAATTACACATGTGTAAGAACTGTATGAATATACTTTTGTCCAATTTTATCATCATATATTTTTTTTTTTTTTTTTTACATGGGCATAAGTAATATGTTTTGTCCACTTTCAATATGATTTCATAGGAAGTCAAAAGTCAAAAGTCAAAAATGTCAAAATTTTGTAAAAACTTCACACACCCTTAAAAAGTGCTTTCTGGACCGTTTTTGTAATTTTGTGTCAATTACACACGTATAAGAACTGTATCAACATACTTTAGTTGTATTCTACCATATGAAATTTGACATGCTCAAAAATGCAAAATTGACTGGCCTGATGAACACAGGATGGCCGAGCAGTGATAGTTGTTCCTTTCCATCACTCGTTGTGTTGATTTCATCATGTCCATTTGGTGATGTCTTTTCACATACAATCATATTGCAAGTGCACGTGCATTTGCAATATGGTTCAATGGGCATTTACCATATGAAATTTGACATGCTCAAAAATCCTGCAGAAATGCAAAATTGACTGGCCAGATGAACTCGGGCCTGGCAGTGATAGTTGCTCCTTTCCATCGCTCGTTGTGTTGACTTCATCCTGTCCATTTTGTGATGTCTTTTCACATACAATCATATTGCAAGTGCACGTGCATTTGCAATATGGTTCAATGGGCATTTACCATATGAAATTTGACATGCTCCATATGAAAAAAATGCAGAAATGCAAAATTGACTGGCCAGATGAACACAGGATGGCCTGGCAGTGATAGTTGTTCCTTTCCATCACTCGTTGTGTTGATTTCATCCTGTCCATTTTGTGATGTCTTTTCACATACAATCATATTGCAAGTGCACGTGCATTTGCAATATGGTTCAATGGGCATTTACCATATGAAATTTGACATGCTCAAAAATGCAAAATTGACTGGCCTGATGAACACAGGATGGCCGAGCAGTGATAGTTGTTCCTTTCCATCACTCGTTGTGTTGATTTCATCATGTCCATTTGGTGGTGTTTTTTCACTATAGAATCATATTGCAAATGCACGTGCGTTGTTGTGCAACTGGTAACCCAAAAATAAAAATATGGTTGTAAATGCATTTACCGGGACTCCTATTGTCCATGCCCGCTATGGGAGTACCCTACTACGACCCTCTATCCATGGGGGCCGCCCTGAGTGCTTTATGGACTGTTTAAAATAGGCACCTGGTAACCCAAAAATAAAAATATGGTTGTAAAATGCAAGCGAGCTACGGTCAAGCGGGATATCTCGTTGAACTCGGCACGGCCTAGGGATTATGGTAATGCCATTGCCTGCTCTCTGTGTCTTTAAGCACCGCACTTTGTCACTCCATCCTTGCTGTGTGTGTGTATGAGAGCTTTTCTTTGACATCTCCTGGGGGAAATGACTGATTTACAGTTTAGGAGGGTTACCTAGTCACACATATGAAGTTTTGGAGAGATGTGACTTTTCTAACCCTTCAAAACAGACAGTGTGACCCAATTAAAGGCACTTCCGGTTGGCACAGGAAGCTATAAGTCAACACATGTCTTGACTGACATAGAAACCTACAGAATCCTGAGTTTTAAGTCTTTAAGTTAAGAATTGACCTATCTACGATCTACACAGTGTTGAATGGGGTCATTTTCTTTGAAGGTGATGTACATCAAAACACCTTTTGGGTCAATTTAACCACTTCCGTTTGCTCCAGGAAGCTTAGAATCGACACAGGTAGACCTCATAGTGGTCTGATGGACTGTTACTGAAGACAGGTTCATAAGGCATTCATAACCCACATAGGCTTCAGGTTGAATTTAGGAGTGCAGGCAATGTATTCCTATGGGGAGAGAAGTCAATGCAAACTTTTTGATGTAAACACCTTCTTTTAACTGTTAAGGGTTAATGCCACAGGGTCAAGGTTAGGCTTGCACGGATCGGGAGGACCTTAGGAACGTACCTGAGGTCGAATTGTGCTTCTCACCCTAACGGTTCTCTCACTGCCACCCAAAATCAAATGACATTGTGGGGCAGGCTTCATTTTTGGGCCTTCTTTTTTTCAAGGTCGCTGCACTCAGAACGAGCTACGGTCAAGCGGGGCGTCTCGTTGAACTCGGCACAGTCTGGAGACTATGGTGATGCCATTTTTTGTGTTGATTTCAGAATGCCATTTTGGTGATGGTCCCTCTCCGTTTAAACACATTGCAAATGTACAAAAGTCAACTAGCAAGTCAGTGTCCATCAGTCAATTAGATGTCATTATGACACCAAACTGATATCAATTAACACCAAACCCACTTTTTCCTACTCATTTAGAAGCCAACTATCACATATGTCAGAGCAGGCCCATAATTCACAGCGCCTTCGGTTTAAAACATAATAAAAACGTAAAACACATAGTTACGTTCTAGCTGCGGGTCCAGGTCGGACATTATGTGAAGGCCTATGTGAGGCGACCCCGAATCCCGAGTTTCGGCTCGATAGGTCCTTCGGTGCCCGAGTAAAACCCTAATTGGTGCTGAAAATCCACTTTTTCCATGCCTTGCTACGGGGTCCTTGAATGAGCTATCGGACAGAAACGTTGGGGTCTGTCTCTATGGGCCGAGCCGGTTTCAATGCACCTAGCCTTGCGTCTCTGAGACTTTTCTAAATGTCGTCATTTTCGTAATGGTCAAAATGAATTGAAATCATTGCAAATGTACGAGGCTGTTTCTCGGTCCGAGAACCTTCTAGAGCCACCTAACTCACCACGCACCATCGACCTGAGGTCTAGAACAGGTTTCTAAAGTTTCGGAACTCTAGGTCTGACGGTTCTTTTTAGCTCGAACAAAGCTAACTATTGCAGTCACTGTCTGTCTCTACGCACCCCAATACGTCCCTCCTTCCAAGTTGTGTTTTAGTGTGATTTATTTTTCCTTTGAAATTTTATGGGAAAAATGACTGATTTACAGTTCATGGGGGTTGCCTAATCACATATATGAAGTTTTGGAAAGATCTGACTTTTTAACCCCTCGAAACAGCCCCTGAGACACCAATTATGACACTTCCGGTTGGCACAGGAAGCTATAAGTCAACACATATCCTCATTGGGGTATGCTGTTACAGAATCCTGAGTTTTAAGTCTTTACGTTAAGAATTGACTGATTTACACAGGGTTGAATGCACTATGTCTATCAAACTGCAGGCAGGGTATGGATATACACTTTTAGGGGGATTTGAACCACTTCCGGTTGGTCTAGGAAGCTTAGAATCAACACAGGTAGACCTCATAGTGGCCTGATGGACTGTTACCGAAGACAGGTTCATACGGCATTCATAACCCATATAGACTCCAGGTTGAATTTAGGGGTGCAGGCAATGTATTCCTATGGGGAGAGAAGTCAATGCAAACTGTTTGATGTAAACACCTTCTTTTAACTGTCAAGGGTTAATGCCACACGGTCAAGGTTAGGCTTGCACGGATCGGAAGGACCTTAGGAACATTCCTGTGGTTGAATTTTCCTTCTAAACCTAACGGTTCTGCCGCTGTCACCCAAAAGCAAATGACGTTGTGGGGCAGGCTTCATATTGGGCCTACTTTTCAAATGGTCGCTGCGCCCAGACCGAGCGAGCTACGGTCAAGCGGGATATCTCGTTGAACTCGGCACAGCCTAGGGATTATGGTAATGCCATTGCCTGCTCTCTGTGTCTTTCAGCAACGCAGTTTTTCACTCCATCCTTGCTGTGTGTGTGTATGAGAGCTTTTCTTTGACATCTCCTGGGGAAATGACTGATTTACAGTTTAGGAGGGTTACCTAGTCACACATATGAAGTTTTGGAGAGATGTGACTTTTCTAACCCTTGGGCATTTACCATATGAAATTTGACATGCTCAAAAATGCAAAATTGACTGGCCTGATGAACACAGGATGGCCGAGCAGTGATAGTTGTTCCTTTCCATCACCCGTTGTGTTGATTTCATCATGTCCATTTGGTGATGTTTTTCACTATAGAATCATATTGCAAATGCACATGCATTGTTGTGCAACTGGTAACCCAAAAATAAAAATATGGTTGTAAATGCATTTACCGGGACTCCTATTGTCCATGCCCGCTATGGGAGTACCCTGCTACGGCCCTCTATCCATGGGGGCCGTCCTGAGTGCTTTATGGACTGTTTAAAATAGGCACCTGGTAACCCAAAAAAAAAAAAAATATGGTGATTTCATTATGTCCATTTGTTTATGTTTTCTTACTTTTGCAAAGTCACTGTGCATTTGCAATATGGTTCAATGGGCAGGTACCATCACGAATTTGTCATGCTATAAAAATGCTGCAGGAATGTGAAATTGATTGCCCCGATGAACACAGGATGGCCGAGCAGTGATAGTTGTTCCTTTCCATCACTCGTTGTGTTGATTTCATCATGTCCATTTGGTGATGTCTTTTCACATACAATCATATTGCAAGTGCACGTGCATTTGCAATATGGTTCAATGGGCATTTACCATATGAAATTTGACATGCTCAAAAATCATGCAGAAATGCGACTGGCCAGATGAACTCGGGATGGCCTGGCAGTGATAGTTGCTCCTTTCCATCGCTCGTTGTGTTGACTTCATCCTGTCCATTTTGTGATGTCTTTTCACATACAATCATATTGCAAGTGCACGTGCATTTGCAATATGGTTCAATGGGCATTTACCATATGAAATTTGACATGCTCAAAAATGCAAAATTGACTGGCCTGATGAACACAGGATGGCCGAGCAGTGATAGTTGTTCCTTTCCATCACTCGTTGTGTTGATTTCATCATGTCCATTTGGTGATGTCTTTTCACATACAATCATATTGCAAGTGGACGTGCATTACAATCATATTGCAAGTGGACGTGCATTTGCAACATGGTTCAATGGGCATTTACCATATGAAATTTGACATGCTCAAAAATCATGCAGAAATGCAAAATTGACTGGCCAGATGAACTCGGGATGGCCTGGCAGTGATAGTTGCTCCTTTCCATCGCTCGTTGTGTTGACTTCATCCTGTCCATTTTGTGATGTCTTTTCACATACAATCATATTGCAAGTGCACGTGCATTTGCAATATGGTTCAATGGGCATTTACCATATGAAATTTGACATGCTCAAAAATCATGCAGAAATGCAAAATTGACTGGCCAGATGAACTCGGGATGGCCTGGCAGTGATAGTTGCTCCTTTCCATCGCTCGTTGTGTTGACTTCATCCTGTCCATTTTGTGATGTCTTTTCACATACAATCATATTGCAAGTGCACGTGCATTTGCAATATGGTTCAATGGGCATTTACCATATGAAATTTGACATGCTCAAAAAAAATGCAAAATTGACTGGCCTGATGAACACAGGATGGCCGAGCAGTGATAGTTGTTCCTTTCCATCACTCGTTGTGTTGATTTCATCATGTCCATTTGGTGGTGTTTTTCACTATAGAATCATATTGCAAATGCACGTGCATTGTTGTGCAACTGGTAACCCAAAAATAAAAATATGGTTGTAACATTTACCGGGACTCCTATTGTCCATGCCCGCTATGGGAGTACCCTGCTACGGCCCTCTATCCATCCATGGGGGCCGTCCCCTGAGTGCTTTATGGACTGTTTAAAATAGGCACCTGGTAACCCAAAAATAAAAATATGGTTGTAAAATGCATTTACCGGTAATTCTGATATTAATGCCCGCTATGGGAACACAGGATGGCCGGGCAGTGATAGTTGTTCCTTTCCATCACTCGTTGTGTTGATTTCATCATGTCCATTTGGTGATGTTTTTTCACTATTGAATCATATTGCAAATGCAGGTGCATTGTTGTGCAACTGGTAACCCAAAAATAAAAATATGGTGATTTCATTATGTCCATTTGTTTATGTTTTCTTACTTTTGCAAAGTCACTGTGCATTTGCAATATGGTTCAATGGGCAGGTACCATCACGAATTTGTCATGCTCATGCTATAAAAATGCTGCAGGAATGTGAAATTGATTGCCCCGATGAACACAGGATGGCCGAGCAGTGATAGTTGTTCCTTTCCATCACTCGTTGTGTTGATTTCATCATGTCCATTTGGTGATGTCTTTTCACATACAATCATATTGCAAGTGCACGTGCATTTGCAATATGGTTCAATGGGCATTTACCATATGAAATTTGACATGCTCAAAAATCATGCAGAAATGCAAAATTGACTGGCCAGATGAACTCGGGATGGCCTGGCAGTGATAGTTGCTCCTTTCCATCGCTCGTTGTGTTGACTTCATCCTGTCCATTTTGTGATGTCTTTTCACATACAATCATATTGCAAGTGCACGTGCATTTGCAATATGGTTCAATGGGCATTTACCATATGAAATTTGACATGCTCAAAAATCATGCAGAAATGCAAAATTGACTGGCCAGATGAACTCAGGATGGCCGAGCAGTGATAGTTGTTCCTTTCCATCACTCGTTGTGTTGATTTCATCATGTCCATTTGTGATGTTTTTTCACTATAGAATCATATTGCAAATGCACGTGCATTGTTGTGCAACTGGTAACCCAAAAATAAAAATATGGTGATTTCATTATGTCCATTTGTTTATGTTTTCTTACTTTTGCAAAGTCACTGTGCATTTGCAATATGGTTCAATGGGCAGGTACCATCATGAAATTTGTCATGCTATAAAAATGCTGCAGGAATGTGAAATTGATTGATGAACACAGGATGGCCGAGCAGTGATAGTTGTTCCTTTCCATCACTCGTTGTGTTGATTTCATCATGTCCATTTGGTGATGTCTTTTCACATACAATCATATTGCAAGTGCACGTGCATTTGCAATATGGTTCAATGGGCATTTACCATATGAAATTTGACATGCTCAAAAATCATGCAGAAATGCAAAATTGACTGGCCAGATGAACTCGGGATGGCCTGGCAGTGATAGTTGCTCCTTTCCATCGCTCGTTGTGTTGACTTCATCCTGTCCATTTTGTGATGTCTTTTCACATACAATCATATTGCAAGTGCACGTGCATTTGCAATATGGTTCAATGGGCATTTACCATATGAAATTTGACATGCTCAAAAATGCAAAATTGACTGGCCTGATGAACACAGGATGGCCGAGCAGTGATAGTTGTTCCTTTCCATCACTCGTTGTGTTGATTTCATCATGTCCATTTGGTGGTGTTTTTTCACTATAGAATCATATTGCAAATGCACGTGCGTTGTTGTGCAACTGGTAACCCAAAAATAAAAATATGGTTGTAAATGCATTTACCGGGACTCCTATTGTCCATGCCCGCTATGGGAGTACCCTACTACGACCCTCTATCCATGGGGGCCGCCCTGAGTGCTTTATGGACTGTTTAAAATAGGCACCTGGTAACCCAAAAATAAAAATATGGTTGTAAAATGCAAGCGAGCTACGGTCAAGCGGGATATCTCGTTGAACTCGGCACGGCCTAGGGATTATGGTAATGCCATTGCCTGCTCTCTGTGTCTTTAAGCACCGACTTTGTCACTCCATCCTTGCTGTGTGTGTGTATGAGAGCTTTTCTTTGACATCTCCTGGGGGAAATGACTGATTTACAGTTTAGGAGGGTTACCTAGTCACACATATGAAGTTTTGGAGAGATGTGACTTTTCTAACCCTTCAAAACAGACAGTGTGACCCAATTAAAGGCACTTCCGGTTGGCACAGGAAGCTATAAGTCAACACATGTCTTGACTGACATAGAAACCTACAGAATCCTGAGTTTTAAGTCTTTAAGTTAAGAATTGACCTATCTACGATCTACACAGTGTTGAATGGGGTCATTTTCTTTGAAGGTGATGTACATCAAAACACCTTTTGGGTCAATTTAACCACTTCCGTTTGCTCCAGGAAGCTTAGAATCGACACAGGTAGACCTCATAGTGGTCTGATGGACTGTTACTGAAGACAGGTTCATAAGGCATTCATAACCCACATAGGCTTCAGGTTGAATTTAGGAGTGCAGGCAATGTATCCTATGGGGAGAGAAGTCAATGCAAACTTTTTGATGTAAACACCTTCTTTTAACTGTTAAGGGTTAATGCCACAGGGTCAAGGTTAGGCTTGCACGGATCGGGAGGACCTTAGGAACGTACCTGAGGTCGAATTGTGCTTCTCACCCTAACGGTTCTCTCACTGCCACCCAAAATCAAATGACATTGTGGGGCAGGCTTCATTTTGGGCCTTCTTTTTTTCAAGGTCGCTGCACTCAGAACGAGCTACGGTCAAGCGGGGCGTCTCGTTGAACTCGGCACAGTCTGGAGACTATGGTGATGCCATTTTTTGTGTTGATTTCAGAATGCCATTTTGGTGATGGTCCCTCTCCGTTTAAACACATTGCAAATGTACAAAAGTCAACTAGCAAGTCAGTGTCCATCAGTCAATTAGATGTCATTATGACACCAAACTGATATCAATTAACACCAAACCCACTTTTTCCTACTCATTTAGAAGCCAACTATCACATATGTCAGAGCAGGCCCATAATTCACAGCGCCTTCGGTTTAAAACATAATAAAAACGTAAAACACATAGTTACGTTCTAGCTGCGGGTCCAGGTCGGACATTATGTGAAGGCCTATGTGAGGCGACCCCGAATCCCGAGTTTCGGCTCGATAGGTCCTTCGGTGCCCGAGTAAAACCCTAATTGGTGCTGAAAATCCACTTTTTCCATGCCTTGCTACGGGGTCCTTGAATGAGCTATCGGACAGAAACGTTGGGGTCTGTCTCTATGGGCCGAGCCGGTTTCAATGCACCTAGCCTTGCGTCTCTGAGACTTTTCTAAATGTCGTCATTTTCGTAATGGTCAAAATGAATTGAAATCATTGCAAATGTACGAGGCTGTTTCTCGGTCCGAGAACCTTCTAGAGCCACCTAACTCACCACGCACCATCGACCTGAGGTCTAGAACAGGTTTCTAAAGTTTCGGAACTCTAGGTCTGACGGTTCTTTTTTAGCTCGAACAAAGCTAACTATTGCAGTCACTGTCTGTCTCTACGCACCCCAATACGTCCCTCCTTCCAAGTTGTGTTTTAGTGTGATTTATTTTTCCTTTGAAATTTTATGGGAAAAATGACTGATTTACAGTTCATGGGGGTTGCCTAATCACATATATGAAGTTTTGGAAAGATCTGACTTTTTAACCCCTCGAAACAGCCCCTGAGACACCAATTATGACACTTCCGGTTGGCACAGGAAGCTATAAGTCAACACATATCCTCATTGGGGTATGCTGTTACAGAATCCTGAGTTTTAAGTCTTTACGTTAAGAATTGACTGATTTACACAGGGTTGAATGCACTATGTCTATCAAACTGCAGGCAGGGTATGGATATACACTTTTAGGGGGATTTGAACCACTTCCGGTTGGTCTAGGAAGCTTAGAATCAACACAGGTAGACCTCATAGTGGCCTGATGGACTGTTACCGAAGACAGGTTCATACGGCATTCATAACCCATATAGACTCCAGGTTGAATTTAGGGGTGCAGGCAATGTATTCCTATGGGGAGAGAAGTCAATGCAAACTGTTTGATGTAAACACCTTCTTTTAACTGTCAAGGGTTAATGCCACAGGGTCAAGGTTAGGCTTGCACGGATCGGAAGGACCTTAGGAACATTCCTGTGGTTGAATTTTCCTTCTAAACCTAACGGTTCTGCCGCTGTCACCCAAAAGCAAATGACGTTGTGGGGCAGGCTTCATATTGGGCCTACTTTTCAAATGGTCGCTGCGCCCAGACCGAGCGAGCTACGGTCAAGCGGGATATCTCGTTGAACTCGGCACAGCCTAGGGATTATGGTAATGCCATTGCCTGCTCTCTGTGTCTTTCAGCAACGCAGTTTTTCACTCCATCCTTGCTGTGTGTGTGTATGAGAGCTTTTCTTTGACATCTCCTGGGGAAATGACTGATTTACAGTTTAGGAGGGTTACCTAGTCACACATATGAAGTTTTGGAGAGATGGACTTTTCTAACCCTTGGGCATTTACCATATGAAATTTGACATGCTCAAAAATGCAAAATTGACTGGCCTGATGAACACAGGATGGCCGAGCAGTGATAGTTGTTCCTTTCCATCACCCGTTGTGTTGATTTCATCATGTCCATTTGGTGATGTTTTTCACTATAGAATCATATTGCAAATGCACATGCATTGTTGTGCAACTGGTAACCCAAAAAAATAAAAATATGGTTGTAAATGCATTTACCGGTCATTCTGATTTTAATGTTCTGATGGATACGCATTGGTGTACCCTACTACGGCCCTCTTATCCATGGGGGGCATTTAAGGGTCATTCTCTTAGTGCTTTATGGACTGTTTAAAATGGCACCTGGTAACCCAAAAATAAAAATATGGTGTGATATGTCCATTTGTTTATGTTTTCAACTTTTGTAACCCAAAAATGCATAAAATATGGTTCAAATGCATTTACCACCCAGGACACAGGATGGCCCTGGCAGTGATAGTTGTTCCTTTCCATCACTCTCGGGATTGTGTTGATTTCATCATGTCCATTTGGTGATGTCTTTTCACATACAATCATATTGCAAGTGCACGTGCATTTGCAATATGGTTCAATGGGCATTTACCATATGAAATTTGACATGCTCAAAAATCATGCAGAAATGCAAAATTGACTGGCCAGATGAACTCGGGATGGCCTGGCAGTGATAGTTGCTTCTCGTTGTGTTGACTTCATCCTGTCCATTTTGTGATGTCTTTTCACATACAATCATATTGCAAGTGCACGTGCATTTGCAATATGGTTCAATGGGCATTTACCATATGAAATTTGACATGCTCAAAAATCATGCAGAAATGCAAAATTGACTGGCCAGATGAACTCAGGATGGCCTGGCAGTGATAGTTGCTCCTTTCCATCACTCGTTGTGTTGATTTCATCCTGTCCATTTTGTGATGTCTTTTCACATACAATCATATTGCAAGTGCACGTGCATTTGCAATATGGTTCAATGGGCATTTACCATATGAAATTTGACATGCTCAAAAATCATGCAGAAATGCAAAATTGACTGGCCAGATGAACTCGGGATGGCCTGGCAGTGATAGTTGCTCCTTTCCATCGCTCGTTGTGTTGACTTCATCCTGTCCATTTTGTGATGTCTTTTCACATACAATCATATTGCAAGTGCACGTGCATTTGCAATATGGTTCAATGGGCATTTACCATATGAAATTTGACATGCTCAAAAATCATGCAGAAATGCAAAATTGACTGGCCAGATGAACACGGGATGGCCTGGCAGTGATAGTTGCTCCTTTCCATCACTCGTTGTGTTGACTTCATCCTGTCCATTTTGTGATGTCTTTTCACATACAATCATATTGCAAGTGCACGTGCATTTGCAATATGGTTCAATGGGCATTTACCATATGAAATTTGACATGCTCAAAAATGCAAAATTGACTGGCCTGATGAACACAGGATGGCCGAGCAGTGATAGTTGTTCCTTTCCATCACTCGTTGTGTTGATTTCATCATGTCCATTTGGTGGTGTTTTTTCACTATAGAATCATATTGCAAATGCACGTGCATTGTTGTGCAACTGGTAACCCAAAAATAAAAATATGGTTGTAAATGCATTTACCGGGACTCCTATTGTCCATGCCCGCTATGGGAGTACCCTACTACGACCCTCTATCCATGGGGGCCGCCCTGAGTGCTTTATGGACTGTTTAAAATAGGCACCTGGTAACCCAAAAATAAAAATATGGTTGTAAAATGCAAGCGAGCTACGGTCAAGCGGGATATCTCGTTGAACTCGGCACGGCCTAGGGATTATGGTAATGCCATTGCCTGCTCTCTGTGTCTTTAAGCACCGCACTTTGTCACTCCATCCTTGCTGTGTGTGTGTGTGAGAGCTTTTCTTTGACATCTGTTGGGAGAAATGACTGACTTACAGTTTATGGGGATTGCCTAATCACACATATGAAGTTTTGAAAAGATCTGACCTTTTTAACCCTTGGAAACTGCCACTATGACATCATTTAAGGCACTTCCGGTTGGCACAGGAAGCTATAAATAAACCCATATCCTGATTGGGGTATGCCTTTACAGAATCCTGAGTTTTAAGTCTTTACGTTAAGAACTGAGTTATTTACAGAGGGTTTAGTGAGTGTGTGTTATTTCAGAAAATCATAGAAAATCACAGAAATCTCGCAGAGCTCCGCAGCACACTTTAAAAAGATTCGTAAGAACACCCTGCAACTAGATCTGTAACCGTTGAAAAAAAAAAACACCTATCCGTGAACATCACCAATCTGTCATTGTACGATTTCTCTTAAATGACGATAGATAAATGGCTGGTTCTTTTTTTATTGACACCGGAGGCTCCTTGACTTTGACATGAAGTGGAAAAATAATTTCTCTATTTTCATTTTGGACCTTTAATCCCAGATAAATGGCCATAACTCAAAAACCGTTGAGGCCTGGACGCCATCTTGTTCGGGGCCAACTGCCCATTATGCCAAACCTACGCTCACCGAGTTTCGGCTTCGAAATATTTTCCGTTTTCGAGATAAGGCCCCGTCGTGAATCGTGATGTTTTGTCCGATAGCAATATGATTGCTTATGCCCCCCCTGTGGGATATTCTGGGACAGTGGAAAAATGACCAAAATCTTATTATTTTTGTGAAACGGAAACCGAATGTCCGACAAAGTTCATTTGATGACTTCCTGGTAGGTCCGGCCCTGCCGCTCGGCCCGACGCCGTCCGCGAATTTTAAAAACGTTTTCGGACGTCTAGTAAGGGACCGTACATTTGCAATGTGCACTTTCTCATTAACCATACGGCAAATGCCGAAATGTTCCCTTAAGGTATGACAGACCAGCTAGATCTACTGTCTCTATTATATTATGACAGACCAGCTAGATCTACTGTCTCTATTATATTATGACAGACCAGCTAGATCTACTGTCTCTATTATATTATGACAGACCAGCTAGATCTACTGTCTCTATTATATTATGACAGACCAGCTAGATCTACTGTCTCTATTATATTATGACAGACCAGCTAGATCTACTGTCTCTATTATATTATGACAGACCAGCTAGATCTACTGTCTCTATTATATTATGACAGACCAGCTAGATCTACTGTCTCTATTATATTATGACAGACCAGCTAGATCTACTGTCTCTATTATAATATGACAGACCAGCTAGATCTACTGTCTCTATTATATTATGACAGACCAGCTAGATCTACTGTCTCTATTATATTATGACAGACCAGCTAGATCTACTGTCTCTATTATATTATGACAGACCAGCTAGATCTACTGTCTCTATTATATTATGACAGACCAGCTAGATCTACTGTCTCTATTATATTATGACAGACCAGCTAGATCTACTGTCTCTATTATATTATGACAGACCAGCTAGATCTACTGTCTCTATTATATTATGACAGACCAGCTAGATCTACTGTCTCTATTATATTATGACAGACCAGCTAGATCTACTGTCTCTATTATAATATGACAGACCAGCTAGATCTACTGTCTCTATTATATTATGACAGACCAGCTAGATCTACTGTCTCTATTATAATATGACAGACCAGCTAGATCTACTGTCTCTATTATATTATGACAGACCAGCTAGATCTACTGTCTCTATTATATTATGACAGACCAGCTAGATCTACTGTCTCTATTATATTATGACAGACCAGCTAGATCTACTGTCTCTATTATATTATGACAGACCAGCTAGATCTACTGTCTCTATTATAATATGACAGACCAGCTAGATCTACTGTCTCTATTATATTATGACAGACCAGCTAGATCTACTGTCTCTATTATATTATGACAGACCAGCTAGATCTACTGTCTCTATTATATTATGACAGACCAGCTAGATCTACTGTCTCTATTATATTATGACAGACCAGCTAGATCTACTGTCTCTATTATATTATGACAGACCAGCTAGATCTACTGTCTCTATTATATTATGACAGACCAGCTAGATCTACTGTCTCTATTATATTATGACAGACCAGCTAGATCTACTGTCTCTATTATATTATGACAGACCAGCTAGATCTACTGTCTCTATTATAATATGACAGACCAGCTAGATCTACTGTCTCTATTATATTATGACAGACCAGCTAGATCTACTGTCTCTATTATAATACTGACAGACCAGCTAGATCTACTGTCTCTATTATATAATGACAGACCAGCTAGATCTACTGTCTCTATTGTATTTATGACAGACCAGCTAGATCTACTGTCTCTATTATAATATGACAGACCAGCTAGATCTACTGTCTCTATTATAATATGACAGACCAGCTAGATCTACTGTCTCTATTATAATATGACAGACCAGCTAGATCTACTGTCTCTATTATATTATGACAGACCAGCTAGATCTACTGTCTCTATTATAATATGACAGACCAGCTAGATCTACTGTCTCTATTATATTATGACAGACCAGCTAGATCTACTGTCTCTATTATATTATGACAGACCAGCTAGATCTACTGTCTCTATTATAATATGACAGACCAGCTAGATCTACTGTCTCTATTATATTATGACAGACCAGCTAGATCTACTGTCTCTATTATATTATGACAGACCAGCTAGATCTACTGTCTCTATTATATTATGACAGACCAGCTAGATCTACTGTCTCTATTATATTATGACAGACCAGCTAGATCTACTGTCTCTATTATATTATGACAGACCAGCTAGATCTACTGTCTCTATTATATTATGACAGACCAGCTAGATCTACTGTCTCTATTATATTATGACAGACCAGCTAGATCTACTGTCTCTATTATATTATGACAGACCAGCTAGATCTACTGTCTCTATTATATTATGACAGACCAGCTAGATCTACTGTCTCTATTATATTATGACAGACCAGCTAGATCTACTGTCTCTATTATATTATGACAGACCAGCTAGATCTACTGTCTCTATTATATTATGACAGACCAGCTAGATCTACTGTCTCTATTATATTATGACAGACCAGCTAGATCTACTGTCTCTATTATATTATGACAGACCAGCTAGATCTACTGTCTCTATTATAATATGACAGACCAGCTAGATCTACTGTCTCTATTATAATATGACAGACCAGCTAGATCTACTGTCTCTATTATATTATGACAGACCAGCTAGATCTACTGTCTCTATTATAATATGACAGACCAGCTAGATCTACTGTCTCTATTATATTATGACAGACCAGCTAGATCTACTGTCTCTATTATAATATGACAGACCAGCTAGATCTACTGTCTCTATTATATTATGACAGACCAGCTAGATCTACTGTCTCTATTATAATATGACAGACCAGCTAGATCTACTGTCTCTATTATATTATGACAGACCAGCTAGATCTACTGTCTCTATTATATGATGACAGACCAGCTAGATCTACTGTCTCTATTATATTATGACAGACCAGCTAGATCTACTGTCTCTATTATATTATGACAGACCAGCTAGATCTACTGTCTCTATTATATTATGACAGACCAGCTAGATCTACTGTCTCTATTATAATATGACAGACCAGCTAGATCTACTGTCTCTATTATATTATGACAGACCAGCTAGATCTACTGTCTCTATTATAATATGACAGACCAGCTAGATCTACTGTCTCTATTATATTATGACAGACCAGCTAGATCTACTGTCTCTATTATAATATGACAGACCAGCTAGATCTACTGTCTCTATTATAATATGACAGACCAGCTAGATCTACTGTCTCTATTATATTATGACAGACCAGCTAGATCTACTGTTTCTATTATATTATGACAGACCAGCTAGATCTACTGTCTCTATTATATTATGACAGACCAGCTAGATCTACTGTCTCTATTATAATATGACAGACCAGCTAGATCTACTGTCTCTTTTATATTATGACAGACCAGCTACATCTACTGTCTCTATTATTAACTGACGGACAAGCTAGATCTACTGTCTCTATTATATGATAACAGACCAGCTAGATCAACTGTCTCTATTATAATATGACAGACCAGCTAGATCTACTGTCTCTATTATAATATGACAGACCAGCTAGATCTACTGTCTCTATTATAATATGACAGACCAGCTAGATCTACTGTCTCTATTATAATATGACAGACCAGCTAGATCTACTGTCTCTATTATATAATGACAGACCAGCTAGATCTACTGTCTCTATTATAATATGACAGACCAGCTAGATCTACTGTCTCTATTATAATATGACAGACCAGCTAGATCTACTGTCTCTATTATAAGATGACAGACCAGCTAGATCTACTGTCTCTATTATAATATGACAGACCAGCTAGATCTACTGTCTCTATTATATGATGACAGACCAGCTAGATCAACTGTCTCTATTATAATATGACAGACCAGCTAGATCTACTGTCTCTATTATAATATGACAGACCAGCTAGATCTACTGTCTCTATTATATTATGACAGACCAGCTAGATCAACTGTCTCTATTATATTATGACAGACCAGCTAGATCTACTGTCTCTATTATATTATGACAGACCAGCTAGATCTACTGTCTCTATTATATTATGACAGACCAGCTACATCTACTGTCTCTATTATAATATGACAGACCTGCTAGATCTACTGTCTCTATTATATTATGACAGACCAGCTACATCTACTGTCTCTATTATAAACTGACGGACGAGCTAGATCTACTGTCTCTATTATATAATGACATACCAGCTAGATCTACTGTCTCTATTGTATTTTGACAGACCAGCTAGATCTACTGTCTCTATTATAATATGACGGACCAGCTAGATCTACTGTCTCTATTATAATATGACAGACCAGCTAGATCTACTGTCTCTATTATAATATGACAGACCAGCTAGATCTACTGTCTCTATTATGATATGACAGACCAGCTAGATCTACTGTCTCTATTATAAGATGACAGACCAGCTAGATCTACTGTCTTCATTATAATATGACAGACCAGCTAGATCAACTGTCTCTATTATATTATGACAGACCAGCTAGATCTACTGTCTCTATTATAATATGAGAGACCAGCTAGATCTACTGTCTCTATTATATTTTGACAGACCAGCTAGATCTACTGTCTCTATTATATTATGACAGACCAGCTAGATCTACTGTCTCTATTATAATATGACAGACCAGCTAGATCTACTGTCTCTATTATAAGATGACAGACCAGCTAGATCTACTGTCTCTATTATAATATGACAGACCAGCTAGATCTACTGTCTCTATTATATTATGACAGACCAGCTAGATCTACTGTCTCTATTATATTATGACAGACCAGCTAGATCTACTGTCTCTATTATATTATGACAGACCAGCTAGATCTACTGTCTCTATTATAATACTGACAGACCAGCTAGATCTACTGTCTCTATTATATTATGACAGACCAGCTAGATCTACTGTCTCTATTATAATACTGACAGACCAGCTAGATCTACTGTCTCTATTATATAATGACAGACCAGCTAGATCTACTGTCTCTATTATAATATGACAGACCAGCTAGATCTACTGTCTCTATTATATTATGACAGACCAGCTAGATCTACTGTCTCTATTATAATATGACAGACCAGCTAGATCTACTGTCTCTATTATAATATGACAGACCAGCTAGATCTACTGTCTCTATTATAAGATGACAGACCAGCTAGATCTACTGTCTCTATTATATTATGACAGACCAGCTAGATCTACTGTCTCTATTATAATATGACAGACCAGCTAGATCTACTGTCTCTATTATAATATGACAGACCAGCTAGATCTACTGTCTCTATTATATTATGACAGACCAGCTAGATCTACTGTCTCTATTATATTATGACAGACCAGCTAGATCTACTGTCTCTATTATATTATGACAGACCAGCTAGATCTACTGTCTCTATTATATTATGACAGACCAGCTAGATCTACTGTCTCTATTATAATACTGACAGACCAGCTAGATCTACTGTCTCTATTATATAATGACAGACCAGCTAGATCTACTGTCTCTATTATAATATGACAGACCAGCTAGATCTACTGTCTCTATTGTAATATGACAGACCAGCTAGATCTACTGTCTCTATTATAAATATGACAGACCAGCTAGATCTACATTCTCCATTATAATATGACAGACCAGCTAGATCTACTGTCTCTATTATATTATGACAGACCAGCTAGATCTACTGTCTCTATTATATTATGACAGACCAGCTAGATCTACTGTCTCTATTATATTATGACAGACCAGCTAGATCTACTGTCTCTATTATATTATGACAGACCAGCTAGATCTACTGTCTCTATTATATTATGACAGACCAGCTAGATCTACTGTCTCTATTATAATATGACAGACCAGCTAGATCTACTGTCTCTATTATATGATGACAGACCAGCTAGATCAACTGTCTCTATTATAATATGACAGACCAGCTAGATCTACTGTCTCTATTATAATATGACAGACCAGCTAGATCTACTGTCTCTATTATAAGATGACAGACCAGCTAGATCTACTGTCTCTATTATAATATGACAGACCAGCTAGATCTACTGTCTCTATTATATGATGACAGACCAGCTAGATCAACTGTCTCTATTATAATATGACAGACCAGCTAGATCTACTGTCTCTATTATAATATGACAGACCAGCTAGATCTACTGTCTCTATTATAAGATGACAGACCAGCTAGATCTACTGTCTTTATTATAATATGACAGACCAGCTAGATCTACTGTCTCTATTATATGATGACAGACCAGCTAGATCTACTGTCTCTATTATAATATGACAGACCAGCTAGATCTACTGTCTCTATTATAATATGACAGACCAGCTAGATCTACTGTCTCTATTATATTATGACAGACCAGCTAGATCAACTGTCTCTATTATATTATGACAGACCAGCTAGATCTACTGTCTCTATTATATTATGACAGACCAGCTCGATCTACTGTCTCTATTATATTATGACAGACCAGCTAGATCTACTGTCTCTATTATAATATGACAGACCAGCTAGATCTACTGTCTCTATTATATTATGACAGACCAGCTACATCTACTGTCTCTATTATAAACTGACGGACAAGCTAGATCTACTGTCTCTATTATATAATGACAGACCAGCTAGATCTACTGTCTCTATTGTATTTTGACAGACCAGCTAGATCTACTGTCTCTATTATAATATGACGGACCAGCTAGATCTACTGTCTCTATTATAATATGACAGACCAGCTAGATCTACTGTCTCTATTATAATATGACAGACCAGCTAGATCTACTGTCTCTATTATGATATGACAGACCAGCTAGATCTACTGTCTCTATTATAAGATGACAGACCAGCTAGATCTACTGTCTTCATTATAATATGACAGACCAGCTACATCTACTGTCTCTATTATAATATGACAGACAAGCTAGATCTACTGTCTCTATTATAATATGACAGACCAGCTAGATCTACTGTCTCTATTATATTTATGACAGACCAGCTAGATCTACTGTCTCTATTATATTATGACAGACCAGCTAGATCTACTGTCTCTATTATAATATGACAGACCAGCTAGATCTACTGTCTCTATTATAAGATGACAGACCAGCTAGATCTACTGTCTTTATTATAATATGACAGACCAGCTAGATCTACTGTCTCTATTATATTATGACAGACCAGCTAGATCTACTGTCTCTATTATATTATGACAGACCAGCTAGATCTACTGTCTCTATTATATTATGACAGACCAGCTAGATCTACTGTCTCTATTATAATACTGACAGACCAGCTAGATCTACTGTCTCTATTATATTATGACAGACCAGCTAGATCTACTGTCTCTATTATAATATGACAGACCAGCTAGATCTACTGTCTCTATTATATAATGACAGACCAGCTAGATCTACTGTCTCTATTATATTATGACAGACCAGCTAGATCTACTGTCTCTATTATATTATGACAGACCAGCTAGATCTACTGTCTCTATTATAATATGACAGACCAGCTAGATCTACTGTCTCTATTATAATATGACAGACCAGCTAGATCTACTGTCTCTATTATATTATGACAGACCAGCTAGATCTACTGTCTCTATTATAATATGACAGACCAGCTAGATCTACTGTCTCTATTATAATATGACAGACCAGCTAGATCTACTGTCTCTATTATATTATGACAGACCAGCTAGATCTACTGTCTCTATTATAATATGACAGACCAGCTAGATCTACTGTCTCTATTATAATATGACAGACCAGCTAGATCTACTGTCTCTATTATATTATGACAGACCAGCTAGATCTACTGTCTCTATTATAATATGACAGACCAGCTAGATCTACTGTCTCTATTATAATATGACAGACCAGCTAGATCTACTGTCTCTATTATAAGATGACAGACCAGCTAGATCTACTGTCTTTATTATAATATGACAGACCAGCTAGATCTACTGTCTCTATTATATGATGACAGACCAGCTAGATCTACTGTCTCTATTATAATATGACAGACCAGCTAGATCTACTGTCTCTATTATAATATGACAGACCAGCTAGATCTACTGTCTCTATTATAAGATGACAGACCAGCTAGATCTACTGTCTCTATTATAATATGACAGACCAGCTAGATCTACTGTCTCTATTATATTATGACAGACCAGCTAGATCTACTGTCTCTATTATAATATGACAGACCAGCTAGATCTACTGTCTCTATTATATTATGACAGACCAGCTAGATCTACTGTCTCTATTATAATATGACAGACCAGCTAGATCTACTGTCTCTATTATATTATGACAGACCAGCTAGATCTACTGTCTCTATTATATTATGACAGACCAGCTAGATCTACTGTCTCTATTATAATATGACAGACCAGCTAGATCTACTGTCTCTATTATAATATGACAGACCAGCTAGATCTACTGTCTCTATTATAATATGACAGACCAGCTAGATCTACTGTCTCTATTATAATATGACAGACCAGCTAGATCTACTGTCTCTATTATAATATGACAGACCAGCTAGATCTACTGTCTCTATTATAATATGACAGACCAGCTAGATCTACTGTCTCTATTATAATATGACAGACCAGCTAGATCTACTGTCTCTATTATAATATGACAGACCAGCTAGATCTACTGTCTCTATTATATTATGACAGACCAGCTAGATCTACTGTCTCTATTATAATATGACAGACCAGCTAGATCTACTGTCTCTATTATAATATGACAGACCAGCTAGATCTACTGTCTCTATTATAATATGACAGACCAGCTAGATCTACTGTCTCTATTATATTATGACAGACCAGCTAGATCTACTGTCTCTATTATAATATGACAGACCAGCTAGATCTACTGTCTCTATTATATTATGACAGACCAGCTAGATCTACTGTCTCTATTATATTATGACAGACCAGCTAGATCTACTGTCTCTATTATAATATGACAGACCAGCTAGATCTACTGTCTCTATTATATTATGACAGACCAGCTAGATCTACTGTCTCTATTATATTATGACAGACCAGCTAGATCTACTGTCTCTATTATAATATGACAGACCAGCTAGATCTACTGTCTCTATTATATTATGACAGACCAGCTAGATCTACTGTCTCTATTATAATATGACAGACCAGCTAGATCTACTGTCTCTATTATAATATGACAGACCAGCTAGATCTACTGTCTCTATTATATTATGACAGACCAGCTAGATCTACTGTCTCTATTATATTATGACAGACCAGCTAGATCTACTGTCTCTATTATATTATGACAGACCAGCTAGATCTACTGTCTCTATTATATTATGACAGACCAGCTAGATCTACTGTCTCTATTATAATATGACAGACCAGCTAGATCTACTGTCTCTATTATAATATGACAGACCAGCTAGATCTACTGTCTCTATTATATTATGACAGACCAGCTAGATCAACTGTCTCTATTATATTATGACAGACCAGCTAGATCTACTGTCTCTATTATATTATGACAGACCAGCTAGATCTACTGTCTCTATTATATTATGACAGACCAGCTAGATATACTGTCTCTATTCTAATTTGACAGACCAGGTAGATCTACTGTCTCTATTATATTATGACAGACCAGCTAGATCTACTGTCTCTATTATAATATGACAGACCAGCTAGATCTACTGTCGCTATTATATTATGACAGACCAGCTAGATCTACTGTCTCTATTATATTATGACAGACCAGCTAGATCTACTGTCTCTATTATATTATGACAGACCAGCTAGATCTACTGTCTCTATTATAATATGACAGACCAGCTAGATCTACTGTCTCTATTATATTATGACAGACCAGCTAGATCTACTGTCTCTATTATAATATGACAGACCAGCTAGATCTACTGTCTCTATTATAATATGACAGACCAGCTAGATCTACTGTCTCTATTATATTATGACAGACCAGCTAGATCTACTGTCTCTATTATAATATGACAGACCAGCTAGATCTACTGTCTCTATTATATTATGACAGACCAGCTAGATCTACTGTCTCTATTATATTATGACAGACCAGCTAGATCTACTGTCTCTATTATAATATGACAGACCAGCTAGATCTACTGTCTCTATTATAATATGACAGACCAGCTAGATCTACTGTCTCTATTATAATATGACAGACCAGCTAGATCTACTGTCTCTATTATAATATGACAGACCAGCTAGATCTACTGTCTCTATTATAATATGACAGACCAGCTAGATCTACTGTCTCTATTATAATATGACAGACCAGCTAGATCTACTGTCTCTATTATAAGATGACAGACCAGCTAGATCTACTGTCTCTATTATAATATGACAGACCAGCTAGATCTACTGTCTCTAAATTATATGATGACAGACCAGCTAGATCTACTGTCTCTATTATAATATGACAGACCAGCTAGATCTACTGTCTCTATTATATTTATGACAGACCAGCTAGATCTACTGTCTCTATTATATTATGACAGACCAGCTAGATCTACTGTCTCTATTATATTATGACAGACCAGCTAGATCTACTGTCTCTATTATAATATGACAGACCAGCTAGATCTACTGTCTCTATTATAATATGACAGACCAGCTAGATCTACTGTCTCTATTATATTATGACAGACCAGCTAGATCAACTGTCTCTATTATATTATGACAGACCAGCTAGATCTACTGTCTCTATTATATTATGACAGACCAGCTCGATCTACTGTCTCTATTATATTATGACAGACCAGCTAGATCTACTGTCTCTATTATAATATGACAGACCAGCTAGATCTACTGTCTCTATTATATTATGACAGACCAGCTACATCTACTGTCTCTATTATAAACTGACAGACAAGCTAGATCTACTGTCTCTATTATATAATGACAGACCAGCTAGATCTACTGTCTCTATTGTATTTTGACAGACCAGCTCAGATCTACTGTCTCTATTATATTATGACAGACCAGCTAGATCTACTGTCTTTATTATAATATGACAGACCAGCTAGATCTACTGTCTCTATTATATTATGACAGACCAGCTAGATCTACTGTCTCTATTATATTATGACAGACCAGCTAGATCTACTGTCTCTATTATAATATGACAGACCAGCTAGATCTACTGTCTCTATTATATTATGACAGACCAGCTAGATCTACTATCTCTATTATAAGATGACAGACCAGCTAGATCTACTGTCTTCATTATAATATGACAGGCCAGCTAGATCCAACTGTCTCTATTATATTATGACAGACCAGCTAGATCTGCATCATCTGTTATAATATGACAGACCAGCTAGATCTACTGTCTCTATTGTATTTTGACAGACCAGCTAGATCTACTGTCTCTATTATAAGATGACAGACCAGCTAGATCTACTGTTTTTTTATAATATGACAGACCCAGCTAGATCTACTGTCTCTATTATAATATGACAGACCAGCTAGATCTACTGTCTTTTGTTATAATATGACAGACCAGCTAGATCTACTGTCTCTATTATATGATGACAGACCAGCTAGATCACTGTCTCTGTTATAATATGACAGACCAGCTAGATCTACTGTCTCTATTATAATATGACAGACCAGCTAGATCTACTGTCTCTGTTAGCAAGATGACAGACCAGCTAGATCTACTGTTTTTCATAATATGACAGACCAGCTAGATCCTGTCTCTATTATATGATGACAGACCAGCTAGATCCTACTGTCTCCATTATAAGATGACAGACCAGCTAGATCTACTGTCTTTTTATAATATGACAGACCAGCTAGATCTACTGTTTTTATAATATGACAGACCAGCTAGATCTGTCTCTAAATTTTTTGATGACAGACCAGCTAGATCAACTGTCTCTATTATAATATGACAGACCAGCTAGATCTACTGTCTCTATTGTATTTTGACAGACCAGCTAGATCTACTGTCTCTATTATAAGATGACAGACCAGCTAGATCTGTCTCTATTATAAGATGACAGATCAGCTAGATCTACTGTCTTTATTATAAATGACAGACCAGCTAGATCTACTGTCTCTATTGTATTTTGACAGACCAGCTAGATCTGTCTCTATTATATTTATGACAGACCAGCTCGATCTACTGTCTTTATTATATTATGACAGACCAGCTAGATCTACTGTCTCTATTATAATATGACAGACCAGCTCAGATCTACTGTCTCTATTATATTATGACAGACCAGCTACATCTACTGTCTCTATTATAAATGACGGACAAGCTAGATCTACTGTCTCTATTATATAATGACAGACCAGCTAGATCTACTGTCTCTATTGTATTTTGACAGACCAGCTAGATCTACTGCTCTCTGTATATTATGACAGACCAGCTAGATCTACTGTCTCTATTATAATATGACAGACCAGCTAGATCTACTGTCTCTATTGTATTTTGACAGACCAGCTAGATCTACTGTCTCTATTATAACATGACAGACCAGCTAGATCTACTGTCTTCATTTATAATATGACAGACCAGCTAGATCAATTGTCTCTATTATATTATGACAGACCAGCTAGATCTACTGTCTCTATTATATTATGACGAGACCAGCTAGATCTACTGTCTCTATTATATTATGACAGACCAGCTAGATCTGTCTCTATTATAAGATGACAGACCAGCTACATCTACTGTCTCTTTATATTATGACAGACCACCTAGATCAACTGTCTCTTTTATGTTATGACAGACCAGCTAGATCTACTGTCTCTATTATATTATGACAGACCAGCTAGATCTACTGTCTCTATTATATTATGACAGACCAGCTAGATCTGTCTCTGTCTCTATTATAAGATGACAGACCAGCTAGATCTACTGTTTTTTATTTTGACAGACCAGCTAGATCTACTGTCTCTATTATAAGATGACAGGCCAGCTAGATCTACTGTTTTTTAATAATATGACAGACCAGCTAGATCTACCATTTTCTAAATTTTTATGACAGACCAGCTAGATCCACTGTCTCTCTTATAAATATGACAGACCCAGCTAGATCTACTGTCTCTATTATATTTTGACAGACCAGCTAGATCTACTGTCTCCATTATATTATGACAGACCAGCTAGATCTACTGTCTCTATTATATTATATGAGACCAGCTAGATCTACTGTCTTTATTATAATATGACAGACCAGCTAGATCTACTCTCTCTATTATATTATGACAGACCAGCTACATCTACTGTCTCTATTATAAACTGACGGACCAGCTAGATCAGCTGTCTCTATTATAATACTGACAGACCAGCTAGATCTACTGTCTCCCCTGTTATAATGACAGACCAGCTAGATCTACTGTCTCTATTATAATATGACAGACCAGCTAGATCTACTGTCTCTATTATAAGATGACAGATCAGCTAGATCTACTGTCTTTATTATATTATGACAGACCAGCTAGATCAATTGTCTCTATTATAAAATGACAGACCAGCTAGATCTACTGTCTCTATTATAAGATGACAGACCAGCTCGATCTACTGTCTTTTATATTATGACAGACCAGCTAGATCTACTGTCTCTGTTATAATATGACAGACCAGCTAGATCTACTGTCTCTATTATAATATGACAGACCAGCTAGATCTACTGTCTCTATTATATTTTGACAGACCAGCTAGATCTACTGTCTCTATTATATAATGACAGACCAGCTAGATCTGCACATCTCTATTAATATTTTGACAGACCAGCTCAATCTACTTGTCTCTGTATATTATGACAGACCAGCTAGATCTACTGTCTTTGTTATATTGCCAGGCAGACCAGCTACATCTACTGTCTTTATTATAATGACAGACCAGCTAGATCAACTGTCTCTATAATGATGACAGACCAGCTAGATCTACTGTCTCTGTTATAATATGACAGAATAGCTAGATCTACTGTCTCTATTAAGATGACAGACCAGCTAGATCTGTTTTTTATAGGATGACAGACCAGCTAGATCTACTGTCTTCATTATATTATGACAGACCAGCTAGATCAACTGTCTCTATTGTATTTTGACAGACCAGCTAGATCTACTGTCTCTATTATAATATGACAGACCAGCTAGATCTACTGTCTCTATTGTATTTTGACAGACCCAGCTAGATCTACTGTCTCTATTATAAGATGACAGACCAGCTAGATCTACTGTTTTTTATAAGATGACAGACCAGCTAGATCTACTGTCTTTATTATAATATGACAGACCAGCTAGATCTACTGTCTTTATTATAATATGACAGACCAGCTAGATCTACTGTCTCTATTATATGATGACAGACCAGCTAGATCTACTGTCTCTATTATATTATGACAGACCAGCTAGATCTACTGTCTCTATTATAATATGACAGACCAGCTAGATCTACTGTCTCTATTATAAGATGACAGACCAGCTAGCATCTACTGTTTGTATAATATGACAGACAAAAGCTAGATCTACTGTCTCTATTATATAATGACAGACCAGCTAGATCTACTGTCTCCCATTGTATTTGACAGACCAGCTCCAATCTACTGTCTCTATTATAAGATGACAGACCAGCTAGATCTACAGTTTTTTTTATAATATGACAGACCAGCTAGATCTACTGTCTCTAAATTTTTGATGACAGACCAGCTAGATCAACTGTCTCTATTATAATATGACAGACCAGCTAGATAAACTGTCTCTGTGTATTTTGACAGACCAGCTAGATCTACTGTCTCTGTATATTATGACAGACCAGCTAGATCTACTGTCTCTATTATAAGATGACAGATCAGCTAGATCTACTGTACTTTATTATATTATGACAGACCAGCTAGATCAATTGTCTCTATTATATTATGACAGACCAGCTAGATCTACTGTCTCATTATAATGACAGACCAGCTAGATCTACTGTCTCTATTATATTATGACAGACCAGCTAGATCTACTGTCTCTATTATAAGATGACAGACCAGCTAGATCTACTGTCTCTTTATATTATGACAGACCAGCTAGATCTGTCTCTGTTATAATATGACAGACCAGCTAGATCTACTGTCTTTATTATATAATGACAGACCAGCTAGATCTACTGTCTCCTTGTATTTTGACAGACCAGCTAGATCTACTGTCTCTATTATATTATGACAGACCAGCTAGATCTACTGTCTCTATTATAAGATGACAGACCAGCTAGATCTACTGTTTTTTCATATTTTGACAGACCAGCTCGATCTACTGTCTCTATTATAAGATGACAGACCAGCTAGATCTACAGTTTTTTATAATATGACAGACCAGCTAGATCTACTGTCTCTATTATATTGATGACAGACCAGCTAGATCTACTGTCTCTATTATAATATGACAGACCAGCTAGATCTACTGTCTCTGTTATTTTGACAGACCAGCTAGATCTACTGTCTCTATTATAATATGACTTAGACCAGCTCAATCTACTGTCTCTATTATAAGATGACAGACCAGCTAGATCTACTGTCTCTATTATATTATGACGGACCAGCTACATCTACTGTCTCTATTATATAATGACAGACCAGCTAGATCTACTGTCTCTATTGTATTTTGACAGACCAGCTCAATCTACTGTCTCTATTATATTATGACAGACCAGCTAGATCTACTGTCTTTATTATAATATGACAGACCAGCTAGATCTACTGTCTTTATTATAATGACAGACCAGCTCAATCTACTGTCTCTATTATATGATGACAGACCAGCTAGATCAACTGTCTTTATTATAATATGACAGACCAGCTAGATCTACTGTCTCTATTATGTATGACAGACCAGCTAGATCTACTGTCTCTATTATATTATGACAGACCAGCTAATCAACTGTCTCTATTATAAGATGACAGACCAGCTAGATCTACTGTCTTCATTATAATATGACAGACCAGCTAGATCAACTGTCTCTATTATATTATGACAGACCAGCTAGATCTACTGTCTCTATTATAATATGACAGACCAGCTAGATCTACTGTCTCTATTGTATTTTGACAGACCAGCTAGATCTACTGTCTCTATTATAAGATGACAGACCAGCTAGATCTACTGTTTTTTTTATAATATGACAGACCAGCTAGATCTACTGTCTCTATTATATGATGACAGACCAGCTAGATCAACTGTCTCTATTATAATGACAGACCAGCTAGATCTACTGTCTCTATTATAATATGACAGACCAGCTAGATCTAGCTGTATCTATTGTAATATGACAGACCAGCTAGATCTACTGTCTCTATTATATTTTGACAGACCAGCTCGATCTACTGTCTCAATTATAATATGATGGACCAGCTAGATCTACTGTCTCTATTATATTATGACAGACCAGCTAGATCTACTGTCTCTATTATATTATGACAGACCAGCTAGATCTACTGTCTCTCTTATAAATGACAGACCAGCTAGATCTACTGTCTCTATTATAATATGACAGACCAGCTAGATCTACTGTCTCCATTATAATATGACAGACCAGCTAGATCTACTGTCTCTATTATATTTTGACGGACCAGCTAGATCTACTGTCTGTTTATTATGACAGACCAGCTAGATCTACTGTCTCTGTATATTATGACAGACCAGCTAGATCTACTGTCTCTATTATATGATGACAGACCAGCTAGATCTACTGTCTCTATTATAATATGACAGACCAGCTAGATCTACTCTTTATTATATTATGACAGACCAGCTAGATCTACTGTCTTCTATTATAATATGACAGACCAGCTAGATCTACTGTCTCTATTATATTTTGACAGACCAGCTAGATCTACTGTCTCTGTTATAATATGACAGACCAGCTAGATCTAATTTCAGTCTCTATTATAAGATGACAGACCAGCTAGATCTACTGTCTCTATTATAAGATGACAGACCAGCTAGATCTACTGTCTCTTTTATAATATGACAGACCAGCTAGATCTACTGTCTCTTTTATTATGATAGACCAGCTAGATCAACTGTCTCTATTATATTATGACAGATGACAGACCAGCTAGATCTACTGTCTCTATATTATGACAGACCAGCTAGATCTACTGTCTCTATTATATTATGACAGACCAGCTAGATCTACTGTCTCTATTATATTATGACAGACCAGCTAGATCTACTGTCTCTATTATAATATGACAGACCAGCTAGATCTACTGTCTCTATTATATTATGACAGACCAGCTAGATCTACTGTCTCTATTATATAATATGACGGACCAGCTAGATCTACTGTCTCTATTATAAGATGACAGAGCAGACTGTCTCTATTATATTATGACAGACCAGCTAGATCAACTGTCTCTATTATAATATGACAGACCAGCTAGATCTACTGTCTCTATTATATTATGACAGACCAGCTAGATCTACTGTCTCTATTATATTATGACAGACCAGCTAGATCTACTGTCTCTATTATATTATGACAGACCAGCTAGATCTACTGTCTCTATATAATATGACAGACCAGCTGTCTACTGTCTGTATTATTTATGACAGACCAGCTAGATCTACTGTCTCTGGCGGAGAGCTTATATTATGACAGACCAGCTAGATCTACTGTCTCTATTATATTATGACAGACCAGCTAGATCAACTGTTTCTATTATAATATGACAGACCAGCTAGATCTACTTTCTCTATTATAATGATGACAGACCAGCTAGATCAACTGTCTCTCTATTATATTATGACAGACCAGCTAGATCAACTGTCTCTATTATAAAATGACAGACCAGCTAGATCTACTGTCTCTATTATAGCTTATGACAGACCAGCTAGATCTACTGTCTCTATTATATTATGACAGACCAGCTAGATCTACTGTCTCTATTATAAGATGACAGACCAGCTAGATCAACTGTCTCTATTATATTATGACAGACCAGCTACATCTACTGTCTCTATTATAATATGACAGACAAGCTAGATCTGTCTCTATTATATAATGACAGACCAGCTAGATCTACTGTCTCTATTAAATTTGACAGACCAGCTAGATCTACTGTCTCTATTATATTATGACAGACCAGCTAGATCTACTGTCTTTATTATAATATGACAGACCAGCTAGATCTACTGTCTCTATTATAATGACAGACCAGCTAGATCTACTGTCTTTATTATTATAAGATGACAGACCAGCTAGATCAACTGTCTCTATTATATTATGACAGACCAGCTAGATCTACTGTCTCTATTATAATATGACAGACCAGCTAGATCTACTGTCTCTATTATTATGACAGATGACAGACCAGCTAGATCTACTGTCTTCGTGTTATAATATGACAGACCAGCTAGATTACTGTCTCTATTATATTATGACAGACCAGCTAGATCTACTGTCTCTATTATAATATGACAGACCAGCTAGATCTACTGTCTCTATTATAATATGACAGACCAGCTAGATCTACTGTCTCTATTATAAGATGACAGACCAGCTAGACCTACTGTTTTTATATTATGACAGACCAGCTAGATCTACTGTCTCTATTATAAGATGACAGACCAGCTAGGCTATAATATGACAGAACAGCTAGATCTACTGTCTCTATTATATATGACAGACCAGCTAGATCTACTGTCTCTATTATAATATGACAGACCAGCTAGATCTACTGTCTTTTTTATAATATGACAGACCAGCTAGATCTACTGTCTCTATTATATGATGACAGACCAGCTAGATCTACTGTCTTTATTATAATATGACAGACCAGCTAGATCTACTGTCTCTATTATAAGATGACAGACCAGCTAGATCTACTGTTTTTATAATATGACAGACCAGCTAGATCTACTGTCTCTATTATAATATGACAGACCAGCTAGATCTACTGTCTCTATTATATTTTGACAGACCAGCTAGATCTACTGTCTCTATTATTTTATGACAGACCAGCTAGATCTACTGTCTCTATTATAATATGACAGACCAGCTAGATCTACTGTCTCTATTATATATGACAGACCAGCTAGATCCTGTCTCTATTATAAATGACAGGTAGCTAGATCTACTGTCTCTATTATAATATGACAGACCAGCTAGATCTACTGTCTCTATTATATTATGACAGACCAGCTAGATCTACTGTCTCTATTATAAATGACAGACCAGCTAGATCTACTGTCTCTATTGTATTTTGACAGACCAGCTCAATCTACTGTCTCTATTATATATGACAGACCAGCTAGATCTACTGTCTTATTATAATATGACAGACCAGCTAGATCTACTGTCTCTATTATAATGACAGACCAGCTAGATCTACTGTCTCTATTATTATGACAGACCAGCTAGATCTACTGTCTCTGTTATAATATGACAGACCAGCTAGATCTACTGTCTCTATTATATATGACAGACCAGCTAGATCTACTGTCTCTATTATATTATGACAGACCAGCTAGATCTACTGTCTCTATTATAATATGACAGACCAGCTAGATCTACTGTCTCTATTATAATATGACAGACCAGCTAGATCTACTGTCTCTATTATATTATGACAGACCAGCTAGATCTACTGTTCTCTATTATAATATGACAGACCATAATCTACTGTCTCTATTATAATGACAGACCAGCTAGATCTACTGTCTTCATTATAATATGACAGACCAGCTAGATCAACTGTCTCTATTATAATATGACAGACCAGCTAGATCAACTGTCTCTATTATAAGATGACAGACCAGCTAGATCTACTGTCTCTATTATATTATGACAGACCAGCTAGATCTACTGTCTCTATTATATTATGACAGACCAGCTAGATCTACTGTATATATTATAATATGACAGACCAGCTAGATCTACTGTCTTTATTATAATATGACAGACCAGCTAGATCTTCTGTCTCTATTATAATATGACAGACCAGCTAGATCTACTGTCTCTATTGTATAATGACAGACCAGCTAGATCTACTGTCTCTATTATATTATGACAGACCAGCTAGATCTACTGTCTCTATTATAATATGACAGACCAGCTAGATCTACTGTCACTATTATAATATGACAGACCTGCTAGATCTAATGTCTTTATTATAATAAGCGAGACCAGCTAGATCTACTGTCTCTATTATATTATGACAGACCAGCTAGATCAACTGTCTCTATTATATTATGACAGACCAGCTAGATCTACTGTCTCCATTATGAAATTACAGACCAGCTAGATCTACTGTCTCTATTATAAGATGACAGACCAGCTAGATCTACTGTCTCTATTATATTATGACAGACCAGCTAGATCTACTGTCTCTATTATATGATGACAGACCAGCTAGATCTACTGTCTCTATTATATGATGACAGACCAGCTAGATCTACTGTCTCTATTATAATATGACAGACCAGCTAGATCTACTGTCTCTATTATAATATGACAGACCAGCTAGATCTACTGTCTCTATTATAATATGACAGACCAGCTAGATCTACTGTCTCTATTATAATATGACAGACCAGCTAGATCTACTGTCTCTATTATATTATGACAGACCAGCTAGATCTAATATGACAGACCCAGCTAGATCTACTGTCTCTATTATAATATGACAGACCAGCTAGATCTACTGTCTCTAGATTATAATATGACAGACCAGCTAGATCTACTGTCTCTATTATATTATGACAGACCAGCTAGATCTACTGTCTCTATTATATTATGACAGACCAGCTAGATCTACTGTCTCTATTATAATATGACAGACCAGCTAGATCTACTGTCTCTATTATAATATGACAGACCAGCTAGATCTACTGTCTCTATTATATTATGACAGACCAGCTAGATCTACTGTCTCTATTATATATGACAGACCAGCTAGATCTACTGTCTCTATTATAATATGACAGACCAGCTAGATCTACTGTCTCTATTATAATATGACAGACCAGCTAGATCTACTGTCTCTATTATAATATGACAGACCAGCTAGATCTACTGTCTCTATTATAATATGACAGACCAGCTAGATCTACTGTCTCTATTATAATATGACAGACCAGCTAGATCTACTGTCTCTATTATAATATGACAGACCAGCTAGATCTACTGTCTCTATTATATTATGACAGACCAGCTAGATCTACTGTCTCTATTATAATATGACAGACCAGCTAGATCTACTGTCTCTATTATAATATGACAGACCAGCTAGATCTACTGTCTCTATTATATTATGACAGACCAGCTAGATCTACTGTCTCTATTATATTATGACTATTATATATGACAGACCAGCTAGATCTACTGTCTCTATTATAATATGACAGACCAGCTAGATCTACTGTCTCTATTATAATATGACAGACCAGCTAGATCTACTGTCTCTATTATAAGATGACAGACCAGCTAGATCTACTGTCTCTATTATAATATGACAGACCAGCTAGATCTACTGTCTCTATTATAATATGACAGACCAGCTAGATCTACTGTCTCTATTATATTATGACAGACCAGCTAGATCTACTGTCTCTATTATAATATGACAGACCAGCTAGATCTACTGTCTCTATTATATTATGACAGACCAGCTAGATCTACTGTCTCTATTATAATATGACAGACCAGCTAGATCTACTGTCTCTATTATATTATGACAGACCAGCTAGATCTACTGTCTCTATTATAATATGACAGACCAGCTAGATCTACTGTCTCTATTATAATATGACAGACCAGCTAGATCTACTGTCTCTATTATAATATGACAGACCAGCTAGATCTACTGTCTCTATTATAATATGACAGACCAGCTAGATCTACTGTCTCTATTATAATATGACAGACCAGCTAGATCTACTGTCTCTATTATAATATGACAGACCAGCTAGATCTACTGTCTCTATTATAATATGACAGACCAGCTAGATCTACTGTCTCTATTATAATATGACAGACCAGCTAGATCTACTGTCTCTATTATAATATGACAGACCAGCTAGATCTACTGTCTCTATTATAATATGACAGACCAGCTAGATCTACTGTCTCTATTATAATATGACAGACCAGCTAGATCTACTGTCTCTATTATAATATGACAGACCAGCTAGATCTACTGTCTCTATTATAATATGACAGACCAGCTAGATCTACTGTCTCTATTATAATATGACAGACCAGCTAGATCTACTGTCTCTATTATATTATGACAGACCAGCTAGATCTACTGTCTCTATTATAATATGACAGACCAGCTAGATCTACTGTCTCTATTATATTATGACAGACCAGCTAGATCTACTGTCTCTATTATAATATGACAGACCAGCTAGATCTACTGTCTCTATTATATTATGACAGACCAGCTAGATCTACTGTCTCTATTATAATATGACAGACCAGCTAGATCTACTGTCTCTATTATAATATGACAGACCAGCTAGATCTACTGTCTCTATTATAATATGACAGACCAGCTAGATCTACTGTCTCTATTATATTATGACAGACCAGCTAGATCTACTGTCTCTATTATAATATGACAGACCAGCTAGATCAACTGTTTCTATTATATTATGACAGACCAGCTAGATCTACTGTTTTATTATAATATGTCAGACCAGCTAGATCTATTGTCTCTATTATAATATGACAGACCAGCTAGATCTACTGTCTCTAGTATAATATGACAGACCTGCTAGATCTACTGTCTCTATTATAAGATGACAGACCAGCTAGATCTACTGTCTCTATTATATTATGACAGACCAGCTAGATCTACTGTCTCTATTATAATATGACAGACCAGCTAGATCTACTGTCTCTATTATAAGATGACAGACCAGCTAGATCTACTCTCTCTATTATAATATGATGGACTAGCTAGATCTACTGTCTCTATTATATTATGACAGACCAGCTAGATCTACTGTCTCTATTATAATATGACAGACCAGCTAGATCTACTGTCTCTATTATAATATGACAGACCAGCTAGATCTACTGTCTCTATTATAATATGACAGACCAGCTAGATCTGACAGACTGTCTCTATTATAATATGACAGACCAGCTAGATCTACTGTTTCTATTATAATATGACGGACCAGCTAGATCTACTGTCTCTATTATATCATGACAGACCAGCTAGATCTACTGTCTCTATTATAAGATGACAGACCAGCTAGATCTACTGTCTCTATTATAATATGACAGACCAGCTAGATCTACTGTCTCTATTATAATATGGCAGACCAGCTAGATCTACTGTTTCAATTATAATATGACGGACCAGCTAGATCTACTGTCTCTATTATATCATGACAGACCAGCTAGATCTACTGTCTCTATTATAAGATGACAGACCAGCTAGATCTACTGTCTCTATTATAATATGACAGACCAGACTCATATGACAGACCAGCTAGATCTACTGTCTCTATTATATTATAACAGACCAGCTAGATCTACTGTCTCTATTATAATATGACAGACCAGCTAGATCTACTGTCTCTATATATAATATGACAGACCAGCTAGATCTACTGTCTCTATTATAATATGACAGACCAGCTAGATCTACTGTCTCTATTATAATATGACAGACCAGCTAGATCTACTGTCTCTATTATAATATGACAGACCAGCTAGATCTACTGTCTCTATTATAATATGACAGACCAGCTAGATCTACTGTCTCTATTATAATATGACAGACCAGCTAGATCTACTGTCTCTATTATAATATGACAGACCAGCTAGATCTACTGTCTCTATTATAATATGACAGACCAGCTAGATCTACTGTCTCTATTATATATGACAGACCAGCTAGATCTACTGTCTCTATTATAATATGACAGACCAGCTAGATCTACTGTCTCTATTATAATATGACAGACCAGCTAGATCTACTGTTTCTATTATATTATGACAGACCAGCTAGATCTACTGTCTCTATTATAATATGACAGACCAGCTAGATCTACTGTCTCTATTATAATATGACAGACCAGCTAGATCTACTGTCTCTATTATAATATGACGGACCAGCTAGATCTACTGTCTCTATTATAATATGACAGACCAGCATGATCTACTGTCTCTATTATATTATGACAGACCAGCTAGATCAACTGTTTCTATTATATTATGACAGACCAGCTAGATCTACTGTTTTATTATAATATGTCAGACCAGCTAGATCTATTGTCTCTATTATATTATGACAGACCAGCTAGATCAACTGTCTCTATTATATTATGACAGACCAGCTAGATCTACTGTCTCGATTATAATATGACCAACCAGCTAGATCTACTGTCTCTATTATAATATGACAGACCAGCTAGATCTACTGTCTATATTATAATATGACAGACCAGCTAGATCTACTGTCTCTATTATAATATGAGAGACCAGCTAGATCTACTGTCTCTATTATAAGATGACAGACCAGCTAGATCAACTGTTTCTATTATATTATGACAGACCAGCTAGATCTACTTTCTCTATTATAATATAACAGACCAGCTAGATCAACTGTCTCTATTATATTATGACAGACCAGCTAGATCGACTGTCTCTATTATAAAATGACAGACCAGCTAGATCTACTGTCTCTATTATATTATGACAGACCAGCTAGATCTACTGTCTCTATTATAATATGACAGACCAGCTAGATCTACTGTCTCTATTATAATATGACAGACCAGCTAGATCTACTGTCTCTATTATAATATGACGGACCAGCTAGACCTACTGCCTCTATTATATTATGACAGACCAGCTAGATCTACTGTCTCTATTATTATGACAGACCAGCTAGATCTACTGTCTCTATTATAATATGACAGACCAGCTAGATCTACTGTCTCTATTATAATATGACAGACCAGCTAGATCTACTGTCTCTATTATATTATGACAGACCAGCTAGATCTACTGTCTCTATTATAATATGACAGACCAGCTAGATCAACTGTCTCTATTATATTATGACAGACCAGCTAGATCTACTGTCTCTATTATAATATGACAGACCAGCTAGATCTACTGTCTCTAGTATAATATGACAGACCTGCTAGATCTACTGTCTCTATTATAAGATGACAGACCAGCTAGATCTACTGTTTCTATTATAATATGACAGACCAGCTAGATCTACTGTCTCTATTATAATATGGCAGACCAGCTAGATCTACTGTCTCTATTATAATATGGCAGATGAGCTAGATCTACTGTTTCAATTATAATATGACGGACCAGCTAGATCTACTGTCTCTATTATAAGATTACACACCAGCTAGATCTACTGTTTCAATTATAATATGACGGACCAGCTAGATTTACTGTCTCTATTATAATATGACAGACCAGCTAGATCTACTGTCTCTATTATAAGATGACCAACCAGCTAGATCTACTGTCTCTATTATAATATGACAGACCAGCTAGATCTACTGTCTCTATTATAATATGACAGACCAGCTAGATCTACTGTCTCTATTATAATATGACAGACCAGCTAGATCTACTGTCTCTATTATATTATGACAGACCAGCTAGATCTACTGTCTCTATTATATTATGACAGACCAGCTAGATCTACTGTCTCTATTATAATATGACCAGACCAGCTAGATCTACTGTCTCTATTATTATAATATGACTGTCTATATTATAATATGACAGACCAGCTAGATCTACTGTCTCTATTATAATATGACAGACCAGCTAGATCTACTGTCTCTATTATATTATGACAGACCAGCTAGATCTACTGTCTCTATTATAATATGACGGACCAGCTAGATCTACTGTCTCTATTATAATATGACAGACCAGCTAGATCTACTGTCTCTATCATAATATGACAAACCAGCTAGATCTACTGTCTCTATTATAATATGACAGACCAGCATGATCTACTGTCTCTATTATATTATGACAGACCAGCTAGATCAACTGTTTCTATTATATTATGACAGACCAGCTAGATCTACTGTTTTATTATAATATGTCAGACCAGCTAGATCTATTGTCTCTATTATAATATGACAGACCAGCTAGATCTACTGTCTCTAGTATAATATGACAGACCTGCTAGATCTACTGTCTCTATTATAAGATGACAGACCAGCTAGATCTACTGTCTCTATTATAATATGACAGACCAGCTAGATCTACTGTCTCTATTATAATATGACAGACCAGCTAGATCTACTGTCTCTATTATAAGATGACAGACCAGCTAGATCTACTCTCTCTATTATAATATGATGGACTAGCTAGATCTACTGTCTCTATTATATTATGACAGACCAGCTAGATCAACTGTCTCTATTATATTATGACAGACCAGCTAGATCTACTGTCTCGATTATAATATGACCAACCAGCTAGATCTACTGTATATATTATAATATGACAGACCAGCTAGATCTACTGTCTCTATTATAATATGACAGACCAGCTAGATCTACTGTCTCTATTATATGATGACAGACCAGCTAGATCAACTGTTTCTATTATATTATGACAGACCAGCTAGATCTACTGTCTCTATTATAATATGACAGACCAGCTAGATCTACTGTCTCTATTATAATATGACAGACCAGCTAGATCTACTGTCTCTATTATAATATGACAGACCAGCTAGATCTACTGTCTCTATTATAATATGACAGACCAGCTAGATCTACTGTCTCTATTATATTATGACAGACCAGCTAGATCTACTGTCTCTATTATAATATG